>NW_027150616.1:0-172346 GCF_001643675.1 Monocercomonoides exilis | reverse complement strand
TTTCATCTTTTCTGCCCTTCTTCATCGTCTGCTTTCCTCATATCCCTTTTTCTTTTGTTGCAATCTTCTGCTTTTTTCAAAAAATCCATTTTTCTTTCATCGCTTTAATTGGCATTCGTAAAAAAATTCTAAGTACACAACAATACAAATATACAAGAAAAATGATCGAAATAAAATCATTTATGAAATATATGAAAATCAGAAAAATAAGCATCAAGGCATAACCTTTGTGCAAGAAAAAAACAAAACAAAACATACAAGAAACCTTTTTATTCGATTTTTTTTTCGCTGACTTTTTCCAACTCGTCGTTTCTTCTTCTTTTTCTTTTCCTCCTCTTCCTCCTCCTCCTCTAAATATCGTCCTTTCTGCTGGCACACCCGCTTGCCCCATCTCTGCTGCCGATCCCATTTCCGATTGCATCGCTTCCCTTTGACCTCAAAAACCACCCCTTTAAAACCCTCAGTTCTTCCACTCAATTAACTCCTGGCCAGAATCTAATGCATAGACTAGAAAAATGAAGAAGAGGAAGAAAAAAGATTACGATGATAAAGAAGAAGTAGGAAGAAAATGAAAAAAAGAGGAGGATGAAGGTTTATTTTTTTTTTTTAAAATTATTGATGAAAAAGTTGGTGATGATAAATGTACATTTGGCACAACCTACACAATTATCATAGCCAACAAAGACTCAGCCTCTATCTTTCTGCTCCTCCTTCTTTCTGCTCATGAAAGTTTACCCAGTAAAAACCAATAAAAGCAGAAAAATTGATTAGAAGCCGCTAGAATTCTTTTGTTGTTATGAAGACAGCTAAAGTGACTGAGATACGCTTTTTCATAGGGCAACGATGAGAAGGAGGAAAATAAAAAAACGGATGATTAAAAAACTGCTGAGCAGAGAATAAAAGCAAAACAGCTCTTGTTCCAATCGAACTTGCTTCCCTTCCCTTCCCAATGACTGAAATCTTCTTTGATCCAGCCTCAATTGTTGTCACCTCGCTTTTGTGATTCCCATCCAGCAGCGTGATTGCCAAGCTAATCTGCACCTCACACATCTCAAACGCTTTCTTCACCGTCAGACACGGATTTAATTCATTTGCCCCACACAGCTCATTCAAGTCATTTCCATTCACCGAAACATAAATTGTCTTGTCCTTCAGCCAATCCTTTTTCATTGATTGATCAAATGTCCAGGCACCTGCATTCGAGTAATTATACGCATAGCACATTCTCTTCTCATCTGTGTTTGTGGTGTAGCATTCATAGAACGGATTTCCTGTGCTCAAAAACATTGTAATAATCAACATACATCATATCATTACCATATGGAATATTGGCCAAACAGTTGCATTCATGGAAGAAGAGGAAATAGCAATAAATTGTTTCATTTTGTGCTGTTACACCAAAATTATTCAAAATCGAAAAACTTTCAACCAAAGTCGAAAAACTTTCAAACGAAATCGAAAATTATTATTCAAAGTCGGAAAACTTTCATTCAAAGTCGAAAGTTTTCATTCGAAGTCGAAAAGTTTCATTCAAAGTCGAAAATTATAATTCAAAGTCGAAAAAGTTGCAAACGAAATCGAAAAACTTTCAATCGAAATCGAAAAACTTTCAAACAAAGTCGAAAAACTTTCAAACAAAGTCGAAAGTTCGAAAAACTTTAAATTTTCAAAAGATGACAAAAATTAATACAAGTCAAAAAACATTGTTTTTGTTGAAATATCAATCACATTTGTAATAAAAATGTTTTTATCTTTTTTCCGGTGTTTTTCTTAGCTTTCTTAAGACCAATTACAAATTTAAAATTATGAGAGAAATTCTGACATATTTTTATCTCATTTCAGTTGAAAGCACTCTTCTTCACAGAAAATTTACTTCAGAAAATTGTTATTTTTTTCCTATTTAATGAAGAATAAAGAACACATTATTGACTCTCTTATTTAAAGTTTTTTCATCACAAACGACTCATTTCTTATTGAAGGAAACAAATGTTCTGAGATGTGTTTTGAGTTGATTTTTGAATTAATTTTGGTTCGCAATCTTTAAAATTTGCAGAAATCGACAACGCAAACATTGCTGATAATATATCCAAAAACAAAAGAATATTTTCATCTTTTGTGGAATACTTTTTATTTTACATTTATTTTTTGTGAAATTTTCGACTTTGTTTGAAAGTCTTTCGATTTCGATTGAAAGTTTTCGATTTCGTTTGCAACTTTTTCGACTTTGAATAATAATTTTCGACTTTGAATGAAACTTTTTCGACTTCGAATGAAAACTTTCGACTTTGAATGAAAGTTTTCCAACTTTGAATAATAATTTTCGATTTCGTTTGAAAGTTTTTCGACTTTGGTTGAAAGTTTTTCGATTTTGATTGAAAGTTTTTCGACTTTGAATTATTTTTGGTGTAGCTTGTTTGGATCAAAATAAAATCCTCCTCCCTTGCCAACGCAGAACATGAAATAAACTGAATGCTCCTCATTTTGAATTGTGTGCCAGGAACATTATAGCAAAACATACCTCCTCCATAATTGTTTGTCAATGAGCATGAAGTGAAACTGCAGTCAAACACACACGCACTCTCCCTTCTCCATTTTCAGCTCCAATACAGTTTGCCTCTGAAACCTGAAAATTATCCAAATAAAGTCCTCCTCCATGGCTATATGCTTTACAATTCTGGAATTCGCACCCGCTGATCCGAACACATTTCAAAATCAAATAAATGAATATTCCACCCCCACGATAATTCTGTGCAGTACAAGAATCAAATGTGTTGTTTTCAATCTCAATCGATTTGATATTGTAGCAATTTATACCGCCCCTGCATAATGAGCATAGCAGCTGCTGAAAGTGCAATGAGAAACAGACACAGAGGCATTTGATTGACTGAACATGCAGATTGCCCCGCCACTCGATATTCCATCTGAAACAGAATCGCTTTCTCCTGTTGTCTTCGATCCATTCCATTCACACCAAGTGAATGAGTTTGCTCCATTGGCTGTTGTGTTCTGTCTGTCTGGAATCAACTTTCTGTCTGCAGTTCCTTCACATTCAACATTCCTTGTTCTGCAACACCCAACAAACGAGGTGTTTGAGGCTGTCAAAAAGACTAAGGGGTTGTTGAGTGAAGGAACAATACCTCCATCATAAACGTCACAGACTGACGAAAATGAGCAACTACTTATAAAACATGTAGCTTGGCATGAGGAGGTGGTTGAAGGCGAGCATGCTTCATTTGCTGTTGAAATATTGAAAAAAATCAGTTGGAAGAGAGAAGCAAATGGCATCGAGGGAGTTGAGAGGAATGGAGTTTGACTCACTCACTGAAACGCTTCTTTTTTGCCTCCTTCTCTTCCTCTCCCCCTTGCCTCTTGGTGAAATTTCACAAAATATCCTAATGTGGCCGTATCCCTTTTCCTATCTCTTCTGCCCCTTCTTCATCGTCTGCTTTCCCGGTATTCCTTTTCCTTTTGTTTCCATCTTTCGCTCCTAACCTTGTTCCATTCGCATCCATTCATTTTGAATATTCACGCAAAAGCTCCTGCTATCATTTAAAAATATATTTAATAAAACAAAAATTTAAAAATATACAAAAATATAAAATTGTTAAAAAAATTCCAATAATAGATATGAAAAGCCCCGTACCATTTTCTTTTCACCATCTTCCGCTTCTTCTTCTCAAATTTTCTCAAATTTCTTCTTCTGTCATATCATCAATTCCTTGATCTCATTTTTCGCTTTCGTTAAGATTCATTATATATGTCTTCCAAAACCTTCAAATAAAAATATATCTTCTTCTCTTTTCCTTTCATTTATATTTTGCGCCAGCTCACTCCACCAAACGCCTTCCAATTATTATCTCCAGATTTCTTTATATGCATCCAATATCCCCTCTTTCCATACTCCTTGTTCATTCGTTTTCGTTGAACATTCTTGCAAAAATCCTAGTTTCATAAAAAAATAATATATGAAAAATTATAATTAAAAATATCCAAACCTATATCTTTCACAATGACCGCCTTTCGCTGGCTTTTTCTTTCTTCTTCTTTTTAAAATATTAACAAAAGCTCAATCTTCTGTTCTGCTTCCTCTCAAATTACCTCCACAAATTCCATTCTTTTAAAAAAACTGGCAAAGAAGAAGATTCTATCCAAAGAATCTCTTCCCATCCCTTGCCCAAATCTTCTTCTTCTTCTCTCCATTTCCCCCCAAAACAACAATAATACCACCACGCCAAATATCACAATCCCTGTCTCCTCATCTCCCATGCCCTTCTTCCAACCAAAAAAAAAAAAAAAAAAATACCTCCATCCTTTTTCTGTCTCTTTCCATTGCAAAATACTCTCTCATTGTCAGCCCTTCATCTTCCTCTGTCTCCACACCTCCAATGCAAAGTGCCAGCGCTGATGTTCCTTCTTCCTGTCTTTCTCCACCTCTGCCTCCAACACTTGCCCTGCAAATGAGAGGCGCGGCCAAACGGTTCACAAAATAAATAATATAAAAATTTGAAGAATATTTTTCTTCACTTTTTTTTCTTCAATCCCACTTTTCCTTCTTATCAAACATAAGCCCACAAAATCTCTTCTCTTTGTTCCGCCTCATATGCCTCCCTCCTCTCTCTCCCTGCATTTGAAAAAAAAAAATATCCCTTTTCCATATCTCTCCATCTCTTATCCTCCTCTCCAATAAATATATTCCATTCACTCCACCTTTCTTGTTTTCCCTCTTATCCCACCTCCTCAACAACAAATTCCTTTTCTCAAATAATAAACACTGCCTCAACACCTTCCCAATGATAAAAATCGAAAAAACAACCCCTCAAAATCCCATCCAAATCCATCTCCCGCACATCCGTTTTGCATCTGAAATCTCGCAAAAACACCTCTTTTCCACAAAAAACATCCTTTTGTCGCTCCTTTCCCTCTCAAAACCCTGTTTCCTCCAAGAACTCAACTCCTTCACCCCATACCACAAATCCATCCTTTTGTTATCGCATTGTCTTCATATGCCCATTCAGCCACGACACATCGAGTTGTGCTCCTTTTCTTTTGAGACTCTTATTCGTTATGGAAAATGATCAAGCAATATCAAATGCTCAGAAACTGCCAACGGAGTGAGACTCCGAAGCTAAAACAAAGGCAGATTGACCAAGTGAAATATTTCCAGCGAATGGGTTGAGTATTGCAAAAGAATATTTGTTTAATGGAAGATGAAATTGTTCATATTGATTGCTGGATGGCTGTGTAACAACAATATTTTCGATGGAAATGAAGAATTTTTGATGTATGTAATTTTTATTGTTCTATTTGTTGTGAAGATATTTCCATCCGTATCCTCTCCAAAGTCGTGATTCAGACAAATTATTTAAAATGGACAATTTATTCTTTGCAGAGGAGAACAGCAATGAAGTGAGACAAACATTATTTTACAAATATATTACTAGAGCCTGAATATATTTTGTCATAAATATTTGTGGCAATTATTTTGGACTCAACATGCGCGATGGATAGAAATACGACGAAAAATGAGTTTTGATGGAGCAGAAGTCAACGGGATTGGAAGACTTCCAAGGCAAAATGGAAGAATGCTCAATATCTATGAAAAGGGAGAGTTTTTTAAAAAGAGGAAGAGGACATTTTCATTTTTAAGTTTGTTGGAGAGATTGGGGCAAATAACTGAAACAGGAGATTGAAATCAGTTTGGACAGAACAATGCGCCTTTCTTTGGAGAAGAAGGACAAGACATTGATTTTACGGACTGAGGAGAGGGATGGAACTGCTTTTCATTGCTTGGCTTGAGAGGCGAAAAAACGAGAAAAACAGACAGTTTTGCGTAATACGGCAGCTGGAGGCAAATTACAGGCAAAATGGACTTTGAGCCATTTTGCTATCGCCTTTTGCATTGCATCATCGAAGGGTTATTCACAAGAGCAGAGAACGAGGTTGCGATGCTGAAGATATCTTCTGACAGAAGACACATAGTATTCAAACTTGAAAATAACATCGCATTCACCAACTTTATCATCTTCATCTCTATCATCGCCATCACCGCTGTCATTATCTTCTTCATCTTCATTAAAATTATATTGAAGCATTTTTATTATTTGTGTGTTATTCGAGCGGAATCAGTGCCGAGAATTGGAAATGAAGCAAGTTTTTGGAAGCAGAACAGAATCACTTTCATTGGCAATGAAACATACAAGGGAAGCAAAAAAGGCGAGTTTTGTTGGCAGAAAAGAACAATATTTTGAGAGGCATTCGAAGAAGAAGAAGAAAGTGTGTGAAGATTGGCGATAAATATATTTCAGAGTTTGTTTTGTATTATTTTTTTCCTCCAATTTTTCAAACATTTTATTTTTTTTTTTTGAGGGATTAAGATTTATGGAAGGACATTTTCAGGCAACGAATGAACATGGGGAAAAGAGCATATTTGATGCTTTTCAGAAAGCAGGCAATGACAATTTTTTTGAGAATATCGAAGAATGAGCTGGAGGAAATCAATGAAATGAATGGAAGAGGAGGGCTTTGAAGATTTGTGCAGCGATTTGAAAAAGAAGGAGGGGAAGCAACAGAAAAGAATAATCGGAAAATTGAGGAAATGGCTGAAGAAGAAATGTGACAGGAAGTCAAGAAGGATATGAAGATGAAGAAAAGGAAGCAGATTGCGAAAGGAAAATAGTACTGGTTTGTGATATTTTGTATTACATTTTAAATATTTTTTTTCTTTTTTTTTTTTATGATGACAGGGAGTTTTGCATGAATATCCAAAAGGGATGAATGCGAATGGAATATGGAAAGAAGGAAGAAAACGGAAACAGAAGGAAAAAAAAGATTTAGGCGAAAACATTCCTATCAGAAGAGGCGAGCGAAGACAAAAAAAAGATACTAAAACTTATTGGGATATTTTGCAAAATTTTTCTGAATGAAGGGGAAGAGAAGGAAACGTTGAAGGAAAGAAATTTCTGTGAGAGAATTTCTTGTCCAATCTTCAACCCCATTCCTCTCATCACCTTCAATCCCTCTTGTTTCACTCTCCAAACTCACATTTTTCAACATCTCAACAGCAAATGAAGCATGCTCACCTTCAACGACTACATCATCCCAAACCTCATATCTAATGAATAGTTGTTCATTCTCATCAGTTTGTGACGTTTATGATAGCGGGATTGTTCATTCCCTCAATGACCCCTTGACCTCTTTGACCACCTCAAACACCTCGTTTGTTGGGTGTTGCAGAACAAGAAATGTTGAATGCAATGGAACTGAAACTAATAAGAAACAACCAGAAAGACAGAACATAACAGCCAATGGACCGAATACATTCACGTGGTGTGAGTGGAGTGGATCGAAGACAACAGGAGAAAGCGATTCTGTTTCAGATGGAATATCGAGTGGCGGGGCTATCTGCATGTACAATCTCAATTCTGGAGAGCTCTCTGTTTCACATTGTCTGTTTAATAATTGCTTTGCATACAGCCGTGGAGGTGGAATTATGTGCAACACAATCAAGACTGTGCGTATCGAAAATAACATGTTCAATGCTTGCACAGCACAAAACCATTACGGAGGAGGATTATACGTTGTAACGATTTCAACATGTGTACGAATCAGCGGATGTGAATTCCAGAATTGTAAAGCAAATTATAATGGAGGAGGTCTTGATCTTGATAATTTTAATGCCATAGGAGCAGGATGCATTCCAACAGAAAATGGAGAAGGGGAGAGTGCGTGTGTGTTTGACTGCAGTTTCACTTCATGCTCGGTGACAAATTACTACGGTGGAGGCATGTATTGTGCAAATATTCCAATCACGCAATTCAAAATGAGGAGCATTCAGTTTATTTCATGTTCAGCATCGGCACATGGAGGTGGATTGGAGCTGTATCCATACAGACAAGCATCACAAAATGACGTGATTTATTGTTATTTTTTGTTCTTTCATGAATGCAAATGCTCTGCAGATACGCCATATGGTCATGATATGGTATATTATGATCGATATAATGTTTTCTTATCTTCGAATAATCCGTTCTATGAATGTTACACCACAAACACAGATGACCAGAGGGTGTGCTATGGACATGATTATACGGATTCCAAGGGTTGGACATATCAGCACACAGAAAAGTGGGATTGGCTGAAGAGAGGGATTCTCAACCGATTTGTGGCTGTGAGTGGTGGCGGTGAAGAAGAGTTGTGTGGACTGGATGAGTCAAGTGCATGCAGAACCATTGGTGTTGCAGTTGAAAAGAGCGTGATTCAGGTGAGCCTGTCAGTCACGCTGATGGGAGGGGATCACACAAGCGAGGTGACAACAATTGAGATTGGAGAAAAGAAGATTTCAGTCATTGGGAAAAGAAGAGAAACACGTTCGATTGGAACAGAAACAAATTTTTTATATTTCATCATTCTCTTCTTTATCTTTTTCTGCTCATTCTTTCTTCTCCCTATTTATCAACTATCCTCGAGAAAAAGTGATTCAACAGCTTCAGCTCATTTCATGTCAACTATTAATCTACAAAAATCTTATTTTCAACATCCCTTCTCCTGTTATTTTTTCCGAGCAGATATTTGAGACAACAAAGAACTCGGAGCAGAAAGACAGATTCAGAGCATTTGTTGATACTGCTAATTGCGAAGGATATGCTTAATATTCATTTGTTCTTTCCAACTTTTTCATCAATAATTTTTATTTGTTCAAAAAAAGCTTTTTATCCCTCTTTTTATTCCTCATCTTCTTCTTCATCCTCATCTCAATTTTTTTATTCTTTCTTTTCCTTTTCTTTCATTTTGTTTCCTTGTGTTATCTTTTATTATTGTTCTTTTATCAAATTAAAGTGAATAACAATGATATTTTTTTTTTAACTTTTTCTTTATTGGATGAAAATTGATTGGGACAACACGTGTCGATTGAACGACATACTGTGTGAGAAAAAACAAAAAATCAAAACAAAGGAGAAAACAAAAGAAAATAATGTTGAATGTCATGGAGAAATAGGATTGTCCATTTTCAAGGAAAGCTTTTCAGCTCCAAATGGCTATTCGATGCATCGGCTGGCTGAAAATATAAACATGCGTGATAATAAAATTCAATCTGTTGATCAAATAATGTTGGCGAAAGCCAAAAACAAAAATCTGTTTGACAAAAATGAAAAAAGAAAAAATCTAATTCGAAAATAATCAAAGAAAAAAAGAATAAAAATTATAAGAATATTTAAATACCATCGAAATTGATGAAGCAAATGATGATATCCTCACACTCAGAAGATAAATTCGTCATTATTTCGCAAGTGCTTCTTCCACACCAACACCAACTCCAATGCCAACACCAACAGACAGCACAACAGCTGAGCCTCATCTCTTCCAATTGGCCACTTCTCAAAATGACAAATTTCTTTCTTTTTCTCTCTTTTTCTCTCTTTCTCTCTTTCTCTCTTTATGTTTCTCCTGTTTCGCAGTTGCATCTCAAATCATTCGCATCTTCTATCTGACAAAGCACACAGCCTTCTTCTGCTCTGCTTATCCCCCTTGCTGTCTCAGATGGCCACACACACGCACACACACAAACACCTCTTCCTTTCCCAATGCAACAAATTGGCGCTCAATTCCTCATCAAGAATTCATTTCTTGCCTTTGAAAAAAAAGATACCCATGTTGAAAAGAAAAATCGTGAAAATTGTGCTTTTCTTCTTCTTTTCCCTCTTTTCTGATGAAAAATCAATTGATCAAAAAAAGATAAATAAATCAATTAATCAATAAAACAAACAAACAAACCTTCAAACATCATCAATTTGAATGTCTCTTCACCCATTTTCCCCCTTCCATTGCAAATATCAAATGAATATTTCATCCCATCTTCATTTCTTCATCCAAATTGCTTGGCTGTTTCCTCCTCAATAAAGAAAGCAATTAGCGAATAACGCTCTTCATTCATCTCTCTGCCTCAATCGCCTTCTTCTGATCTGTCATTGAAATGTGATTGAAACAAACAACGAAGAAATAATTTCATTTTCGTTATAAGAACTTTTTTGTGTGAATCAGTGAAGAATGATGATGTTGTTGTTGAAGATGGCTTCGTATTCCAACAAATGCTGCAATCAAATAGAACCAATGATGGCAGGGGAAGGATGTTCATCATTGATTGAATGGCAAATGGCAGTCTCGTTGTCTTTTCATATCGTTTCTTTGGTAGAGTTTCTCCACTGAGGCTGAAATTGGTGGTAAGACAATGAATGTGGTGAAGAAATATGTAGAATTTCTTTGTAGGAGGACAATAATATGCTTGGTCGAAAATCATGTTCCGAGGCTCCAATAACGCTTCTTTGGAGGGAACGGTGAATAACTCAAAAAGGATCAGTGAAAAATCATCAAGACTCAATCTGCAAAAATGCTTGCGAAAAGCTTCATCAGCTCAATCCATGATACGAATTATTGCATTTCGCTCATTTTTGGAGACAAACAAATCGCTTTGTTCAAATCAACGGAGAAATTGTGACAAGCAACCAAAAAATCGTCATCGGCTCAAGTCGGCAAAGACATCGAAGAGAAAATATCGGATATACGCTTGATCATGTAGCAATACTCCAAATATTCTCATTCCACGTGATTTGTGAGGGATTCAGTTCTGCAATGTTTTGTAAAAAAAATAATAAATTCAAATACTGCATCGGTTGTTGTCCAAAAAAAATAGTGCATGAAATCCATGTGGCAGGATTCATGTTTGGCAATATGCAACCAGTATTTCGAGCAATCGCACTCAATCTTGAGTGTTCATGAAAACATCTCGTTTCTTGTCGTTTCCCCTCCTTTCACACAAAACACAAAATGGAAAGATTCGCTGAAGCTGCTCGTGCGCCAGACTCTGTTGGTGGATGCCCAGCAACTGCGAGTGTCTTTTTGTGGAACAACTGCTGGAACAAACAGAATGAGGAAAGTTAGTGATTTCGATGCAAAACTGTTCATTGTTCGTTCCAAAAAAGACATGTCATTTTCGGTAATGAAGCACCTGGCAAGCCTCTCCATTCTGCTCGCGATGTCACATCGTTGCTCAAGAAGTATTCGGTGTTTCTGGAGAAAAAAAATAAGTTTTGTTCTCACAAAATCACATTCCAACTTATATTTCGATCAATAAATTAGAAAAAAACAATCAATCAACTTGAATTCAACAAAAAATAAAGATAATAAATTATTATTAATTGTGATTATTGTTGATAGTTGTTTTGTTGCAAAAGGCGAGTTTTGAATCGTTTCTTTTTGAAAAAATATATTTGAAAAATTCGAAATAAATATCATTTCAAGGAATTTGGACAAGATAACAGTGAATCCGCAAACCGTGATATCAAAAACTCTTTGTCTAAATATCTTGTTGATTTGAACAAAAAAAATCATATTTTTCATTTTTTGATTTGAAAGAATAACAGTGATTCATTAAAATTCACTTCAAAAAGAAGAATAAACTGATTAGAATTTAAAAGTCAAAATCTATTTGATTTGAATGATTTATTGAACCGAGAACACATTTCCTTTTTAATATCCAAAAGAAATTGAAATTTTGTACTCCGTCGAGTTCAGTAGTATTATCTCTTCAAGGTTGAAACATTATTTCAGTTCGGTCAATGACATGGAGAATGAATGACAGAAAGAAATATGAGATAAAGGATGGAACTTCAATCACTTTTTTATAAAAAATACGAATAGTGAATAAAATTTATAGTTTTTAAAAAAACACTTAAAATAAAAATTGTTTGAAAAACACATATTCCTTGTTTCCAAACAATATTTCATCAAAATTCTTGTATTTCATAACAAACATGAAAAAGAAATTTATTCATGATTTCCAGCCAGAATGTTGAGTTTATTTGGAGAAGAGAAGTTATGATGAATTGTGAAAAAAATGCTTGAAAATCAACATTCTAAATGAAGTCGGATATTTGTTTTGCACCTGAATTGATGTCTGGAAATATTTGTGGTTTCACAAAAATGATTGTTTCACAGAAAATGAAGATTTCCTTTGAAGGACTCAACACACATTCACACATTTGTTATTCAAAAGAAAAAGTCATACCAATCAGATCGATTTTTCTTTTTTATTGGAGTGTGGGTGATTCTTTTTGATTTCACATTTTTCCTATCAATATTTTGGAATCAACAATTTGTCACAAATTCTTTGAAATCAATCCATTATTTCAATAAAAATCTTGAATGATCTTTTCTGTCTTTCAATGACAATGTGTGTTTGGAAAACAATAATTTGAAAACATGTGACACTTTTGTTAAAATTCTTTTGCAAATAACTGCGAATCAGAAAATGACACATTCTCCGAAAAATGTTTTGATTTAAAAAACAATTATAAATATTCTCATTTGAATGCTTTCCCCAATTTAATCGTTTTATTTTGATTGAGCCCTTGCGTTTCAGTTGAGTGTTCGAAAAGAAGTGAAAAAAGCAAAAACACTCAATCCCTTCAAATAATCACAAACAAATCACAGAAAACATTTTCAACTCAATGAAAGATTCAGCCAGATTTTTTGGGTGATTATTTTTGAAACCACAATTCTCATGCTGGATTGTTATTCAACAAAAACAGCTTCATTCAAATGAATCCGCATCATTACTATTTTTTGATTGTTTTTAGAAAAAGTTATTTTTTCATGAACACAATTCAATTGATGTTTGAATAAAAAGAAAAGAAAAAGAAAACTCGGAATGTGCATGTTTTTTTTGAACAAAACAATAATATGTCATAAAGTCTGAAATATTAATCAAAATTCTGATAATATTGAAAATTTTCGTTCTGTCTTTAAATTCATCCGTTATTTTTTTTCGTCCTTCTTTGAATTCACATGTTAAAAAAAATTTAAGAAACAAGAAACAATTTTATAACTTTATTTTTTCCCATTGAAAACAGGAATAATTTGGGTCATTCATTTTGAAAAGTCGCAAATGTTTAATTTTCAAATAATTCAAAAATTTCATATTGTGTTCAAATTTTCGTTTCCACTTATGAATCTTCTTTCGAATGTGTGAAATAGCATCATCCTTAAATACATTCCATATTAGTGAAGTTTGGTGTATGCCAACGAAAATTTGAGCCAAATATGAAGTTTTTGATTTATTTGAAAATTTAACATTTGCGACTTTTCAAAAAGAATTACCCATTTTTTTCAAATATCTCTTCTTTGATGAAAAAAGAAATGAAAGATCATATTTGAAAATTCAATAAAACAAACAAACAAATGAGTAAAAAAGATAATGATTTAAACAAAAAATACAAGAAATGAGATTATTCTGTTGAAGGTGAAAAAGATTTTTTGTTAGGCATAAGAATTTCATTCTTTATGAGTAATATTCACAAGATGATGAATATTTCATGAAAAAGAATTATTTTCAATATTACTTTTTCAACAATCTTTTCTCTTTTCAAGAAATGAAAAAATGGCATTGAAGAGGTTTTTCTTCTTTTCTTCTTTTTCATTTATTCTTGAAAAAATAACAAATATTTGAATTTTTGAAAAATTATTTCTTTTTTCCATCTCGCAAAAAATCCATAAAAATTATAATGAAATGAAAACAATATGCATTTGAAAACAAAACACAACGAAATATGAATATAACAAATACAAAAAATCAAACAAATAACATGCAACTTTTGAGACATTGTCTTTCTCCATTTCTCATTTGACAAAATTACTTTAAAATTCTAATGAATATATTTCACTTTCATAAAAAACAACCACACTCGGCGAAGGACTTGCACTTGAGTTGCAATCAACCTCCATGTGCAATAAACCAAGATGACCTGTCGTCACACTGAACAACGTTCCTACTGCTGATGATGATGAAAGGGCTCCTGTTCCAATCGAACTCTCCGTCCTCCCTTTCCCAATGACTGAAATTTTCTTCGATCCAATCTCAATTGTTGTTGTCTCGCTTGTGTGATTCCCTTCCATCAGTGTGACTGACAGGCTCACCTGGATCACGCTCCGACTGACTGCAACACCAATGGTTCGGCATGCACTTGACTCATCCAGTCCACATAACTCTTCTGCGTTTCCTCCGCTCACCGCCACAAACCGATTGAGAATCCCTCTTTTCAGCCAATTCCACTTTTCGGTGTGCTTGTGGATCCAATTAGTACCATCATAGTGTTCATAAAACATTCTCCTATCATCAGCATTTGTAGTATAGCACTCGTAAAACGGATTACCAGAATCCAAAAATTGTTTGTGATAATCTGCATATGCAATATCATGGCCGAATGGAGGATTGGCCGAGCATTTGCATTCATGGAAGAAAAGGAAATAGCAATAAATAATATCATTTTGCGATGTTTGTCTATTCGGATACAATCTTAAACCTCCGCCATATGCAGTTGCAGAGCAAGAAATAAACTGAATGCTCCTCATTTTGAATTGCGTGGCAGGAACAGAAGCGCAATACATGCCTCCACCATAATTATTTGTAATTGAGCATGAAGTGAAACAGCAGTCAAACACGCACGCACTCTCCCCTTCTCCATTTTCTGTTGGAATGAATCCTGTTCCTGAAACCTTGAAATCATTAAGATAAAGCCCTCCTCCATAGCCAGAAGCCTGACAACTCCGAAATTCACATTCGCTGATTCGAGTGCATGTTGAAGTTGTATAAACACATATCCCTCCTCCAATCCATGTTCGAGCAGTGCACGAGTCGAATGTGTTATTTGTAATATCAACCGATTTGATGTTGTAGCAATGAATGCCTCCTCCCGAATAATACGCTTCACATCCACTGAACGAACAGCATTTCACTGAAAGCGTTCCAGACGATAAGCTGAACATGCAGATTGCTCCACCATTCGAAGAGCCATCGGTGTATGAGCTAACTTCTCCTGTTGTCTTCGATCCGTTCCACTCGCACCAAGTGAATGAATTAGCTCCATTGGCTGTTGTGTTCTGTCTCCCTGGCTGTTTCTTATTATCTGCATTTCCTTCACATACAACATTTCTTGTCCGACAACATCCAACGAATGATGTGTTCGAAACAGATAAGGAAGCCAAGGGGCTGTTCAGAGAAGGAACAATCCCGCCATCATATGCATCACAAACAGACGAAAATGAGCAACTGCTCATCAAACATGAGGCTTGGGTTGACGTAGTTGTTGAAGGTGAACATGCATCATTTGCTGTCGAGATGTTGAAAAAAGTGAGTTTGGAGAGGGACATTAGGGGAATAGAAGGGGATGACAGGAATGGGGCTGATGAGACACAAAAAGAAGAGAAATGTGATTCACTCACTGAAATACTCCCTTCAATGCCTTCTCCATCTCCATCTCCTTCTCTTCCTTTTCCTCTTCCTCTTTCTCCTCCTTCTCCTCCTTTTTCTTCATCTCCACTCTTCTCCCTTCCATGTCCCTTCCCTCCAAACAGCCTGCCTGAATAGATCTCTCTCCCTCTTCCCCACCCTTTCAATGTAATGTTTGTCAACACCCCAATGCTCCCACTCACATCAAATGCCCCTGCCCCATCATCCTTCCCCATTCCCACAACACACCCTCTCACCACAACCACACTCCCCTTCCTTCCACTCACCCCCAACCACCAGCCCTGCCCTCTTCATCTCAACTGATGAGTTCCACAACTCTCTCATATAAATATTTCTTCCTCTTCTTCTTTCTTTCTATTTTTCCTCAAGCATCCCTCAAAATCATATAATCCATCTTCTCTTTCCCTTCTTTCTTCTCATTCACAGATTTTCATAAAACTTTCTCTTTCAATCGAAGTTCCAAAAAAAATATTTCTTCTTCTCAATCTCTCGTCAGACTCCTTCTTCTGTCATTTCATCAGTTTTTTTCTTTTTTTCTCTTTTCTTTTGGCATGATTGCACTATATGCCTCACAAAGCAATAAAAGGACTCCTCTTCTATTCGTTTCCATTGTTGAGCCCGCATTTTCCTTTATCTATACAAAAACCGTTGAACCTTTTGCTGAGCAAAAATGTCAAAACGCCATCTTTCCATATTCCTTGCGAGTGCATTGGCATTGGGAATTTGTGCAAACATTCCAATATCATTAAAAGAAAATATTTGAAAAATTGAAAAAGAAAAATTGAAAAAGAAACATTTTTATTTCATGAGCTTCAAAAATAATCACACTTCATTTACATATTCTTCTTCATCATCATCTTTTGTCTTTCAAAATATTGCTCCTTTCTGCTTGCAAAACCCATCTGCTATGTCTCAGCTGCCAGTATCACAGCCAATAGCATTGCTTCTCTTCTGCTCCAAAATTGTGCTCATTTCCAATCTCAGCTTCGCTCGCACTCGAACAATTCATGCAACCAAAATGTTTAAAATTGACGAGAATAACGAAGAAAGCGAAGAAGAGGAAGAAGATGAAAATTGTTGAATAAGGGAAAAACAGCTTCTGTTCCAATCGAACTCTCCGTCCTCCCTTTCCCAATGACCGAAATCTTCTTTGATCCAATATCAATCGTTGTTGCTTCGCTTGTGTGATTCCCTTCCATCATCGTGACTGACAAGCTTATCTGCACCTCACACATCTCAAACGCTTTCTTCACTGTCAGACACGGATTTGATTCATTTGACCCACACAACTCAAAATTATCATCTCCACCAACAGAAACATATATCGTCTTATCCTTTAGCCAATCCATCTTTTCTGTGTGTTGATATGACCAAGCACCTGCATCAGCATAATTGAATGCAAAGCAGATCCTCTTATCGTTTGTGTTTGTGGTGTAACATTCATGAAACGGATTTCCTGAACCCAAATACAGATTGTATGTATCGACATACTCAACATCATGCCCGTATGGATTAGTTGCATCCCTGCAATTGCATTCATGAAAGAACAAAAAATAACAATAAGTTCCATTGACTGGTTTTTCTGTTTTTTCTGGTCTGAAGCATAATCCTCCTCCCTCTTGTCGCGCCGAACATGAAATGAACTGTATGCTCCTCATTTTGAATGCAACTGGAACAGTGTTACACCACATCCCTCCACCAACAGAATTAACAACCGAGCATGAAGTGAAATTGCAGTCAAACACACACGCACTTTCCCCTTCTCCACTTTCTGTTTCAATGCATCCTGTTCCAGATACCTGAAATGATTGCAATATTAATCCTCCTCCATAGCTTGATGCCTTGCAATTCCGGAATTCACAATCACTGATCCGAGCACATGATGAAATAGAGCTGGCATACATTCCGCCTCCATGTTGGTTTTGAGCTGTACACGCATTGAACACATTATTTTCGATATACACAGAATTGATTGTGTTGCACATAATTCCACCTCCACGGCTGTATGCAAAGCAATTATTAAACAGACAACGTGAAACAGAGAGCTCTCCATTTCCCTTGTTGTACATCCAAATTGCACCTCCACTCGATATTCCATCAGCATACGAGTCACTTTCTCCTGTCGTCTTCGATCCATTCCATTCACACCAAACAAATTTATTCGCTCCATTATCTGTTGTATTTTGCCTCTCTGGAGTCAACTTTCCATCTGAAGTTCCTTCACATAAAACATTCCTTGCCCGACAACATTTAATAAAAGAGGTGTTTGAAGCTGTCAGAGAGGTAAAGGGATTGTTGATGGAAGGGACAATCCCGCCATCATATGCATCACAAACAGACGTAAATGAGCAGCTGCTCATCAGACATGTAGCTTGGGTTGACATTGTGGTTGAAGGTGAACATGCCTCATTTGCTGTTGATATGTTGAAAAATGTCAAATGAGAAAGAGATATAAGGGGTGAAGAGGGAGATGATAAAAAATTGGCAAAAAGAAGAGAAGTGCAACTCACACACAAAAATACTATCTTCGACGCTGTCTTCTCTTCCTCTGCCTCTTGGAGCAATCTGGCAAAATATTTAATAAATTCAAAATCCCTCTTCCCGCCTCTTCCGCTGCTTCTCAAAGGGATATCCATAAGAGAAAAGCATCTTTTTTCTTCAGTGCCACCAAATGGAAACGGAACTCCAATATTATTTGTCAACTGTTTTCCACAGAATCTCTTTTTCTTCTGTTGTCATTTCCTGTCTTCTTTCCAAATTCAATTTTCTCGCATATATTTTGAACACATGCAAGGGCTCCAGTATCAATAAAAAAACAGAAAAAAATATAAAGAAAAATAACAGACAACGAAAATAAATATATTTCAATATAAAAAAATATGAAATTAAAAAACAAAGTATTTTTATAAAAATAAAAATTAATAAATAAACTGTACCTCTTTCTTTTTGCAATCTTCCTCTTCTCCTTCCTCTTCTTTTCTTGCCAGCCCCAGCCTGTTCAGCATTGCTTCCTCCGTTCTTCACCTCGCAAACAGACCTCCCAGCCCTGTCACTTCTCAATGCTTCCAATGCTATTTCGTGCTATCCTCTCATCGCGCCAGATCAATCTTCACTTTTGTCAATCATTTTCACAAAAAGCACATATCTCTTTGAAAATAAAACCATAAACAAACAAACAAAAAACAAATAAACAAATAAATATCGAATTCACACACACCTCATGTGTCAACATCCAGAAATGATAACTGCCCCCCTTCCGCTTCCCTTCCCTCCTCTTCCCTGTCCTTTCCGCTCAACTCTCCCTTCCTCCAGCAAAGCACGCGGCCCACACCTTGCCCATTTGCTTCATCGCAGCAACACCAAAACCCCCAAGATGTCACCTCTCTCAGCCATCATTCACCCCATTTTTCTGCCATCTTCCTTTGCTCTTTCCTTCTCATCCCATCTGCTCCCCTCTCCTGCTGCCAATTTCCGACACTTCCACAGCCTTCATCTTTCTATTGCCTCTTCGCCTTTTCCCCTCCTCCCTTTCATTCCTCTATTGATTTATTTCATTTTTTCATATTGTAATTTTCCATTTCTCTCTCTCTAAAATATCACACTTCCCCAACCAACCCTCTTCTGCTAGCATCCATTTCATCCTCAATGCGCAACACTGCCACCACCGTTACTGCCCACAATACACATTATCCACAACAAACCACAAGAATCAAAAAACATAGCAAACACATTCTAACAACCTGCTGAAAGCAAAAGGCAAAACATCCTCATCTTCTAAAATTTTTCTTTCCTCTTGTCCTCCCTTCATCTCCACAACTCTCCCCAAAAAAACACACAAAACAATCCCAATTATCGAATTAGCCAACATCCCCGACACCAACGCCCTTTCAAATTCAAAACACCCGCAACCACCTCGCCGTAATGCAAATAACATCCGTCATTGCACATCTGCCGGCCTTTGCGTCAGTACTCGGAGTGTACCGAGAAAAATACAATTTGTCTATTCCAGTCTTTAATTATGCATACGATCGTCACAATTTTGAAAAAAAGAAAAAACTGAAAACTACCTTTGTTAATGGGAGGGCATCAGACAATAATATTTTATGGTGGATTTGCTAAATTATTGTTTTTGAAGGCGCCTTGTGCGACTGGGACTGGTGTTGAATTTGGAAAGATATGAAGTGATTTTTTGTTCAAGAAAGGGCATGGAGCACCGATGCTTTGAAAATATAATATATATCACGGGATATATGTATTTCTGATAATTCTATATAATGTGAAGATATTTTCATCCGTATCCTTCCCCAAGTCATGATTCGGACAATTTATATTATAAGTCAATTTATTTTTTTTATTAATGAAGAGGAGAACAACAGGGAAGGAAGCCAAACATTATCTTAAAAATAGCAGATATTAAAACATGAAGGCTTTTTTTAACGAAAATTTTCACAGTTATTTTTGACTCAACATGCAATGGGTCGAAATGCAACGAAAAACGAGTTTTGATGGAGCAGAAATTCATGGAGTCGGAAAATGCCAAAGACAAGAAGGAAGTGTGACCAATTTTTCTGAAAAGGCTGCCTTTTTTTAAAAAAGAGAAAGAAGACATTTTCAGAAAATTTGTTGGAGGGATTGGAGTGGATGCATTGAATGGAAAATGGAGACAAGTGGCTGAAACAGGAGATTGGCGGTTGTTGCTGGACGAATGGATTTTCTTGGGTTGATAAGGACAAGACAATATTTTTACGGACTGAGAAAAGGTGTGGAACTACTTTTCATTGCTTAGCTTGAAAGTCGAAAATACGAGAATATTTGGCAGTTCGGGGCATATGCTCACTTTACCTTACAAGCCAAAAATGATTCAAACGACTTTGGTTTTATTAATTAATTGTTGTAATGCATAAATAACATGTTAATAATTGCGGGTTTTAGTTATTTCAATTAAAAAAGTGTATGAAAAAATAAAAAAATAATTATTTAATATGATCAAAAATGTTAAGATTCAGAATATTCACTAGCATCTGCTCCATCTTATGGATCGTCATAATCATCTTCATGAATTTCAACTGCTTCCTGCTCAATTTGGGGAACATCTGCTTCATCGTCTCCTTCTCCATCATCATAGTCATGGGGAAATGCAGCTTCAGTAGGTTTGAAATTAGTAACATTCCTCACAAACTCTGGGAATAGCATATCTTTTTCTCGTTGAAGCAAAAATGAAGCAATAAAATCATCAATGAACTTTTCTTTGATTCCACATGGAGGCAATGATCTTCTGAAATGAGACCAACAACCTTCTATCAAATTTGTGCATACTCCTGTTTCTGTATTTTTGAATTCGTATTTGTGGCAAACTGTCTGATGTTTGTAACCTAATTCATTCAAGCATTTATATGCGCCCCACTCATCACTGTAAATCGTTGTTCCTTTCTGGATGTTGGCTTCAATGATGGGAATCAGAGTCTCCTTTTTTCTGTTTGGAACTCTGATTATTAAACATTTTCCAATTTCATCATTTTCTTTTCTTTCCACTGAACCAAAAAGCCATATTTGTTTCTTCTTTTTCCCTTTGTGAAATTTTCTTTTTCTCAGAATTGCCTCATCTATTTCCACAATGCATCCTTCTCCTCCAAGAGCAAACCTCACACTCGACATTCGAATTCCAATTGATGCTCTTGCAACAGAATACCAATAACCGACTGTATTTCGACCAACTCCAGTCATATATGAGCATTGATCAATTCGAATTTTCAGCCAGAAATGCAAAAGAATAAGAAATATTGAGTTGAATTTGATATGACTTCGATAAAAAGATGTCTCCTTCAAATATGAAATGAATTTGTTACATGCTGAACATCTCCATGATCGATTTGTTTCATCAACTGTTGTAAGTTTCATGTATCTTCTGCAAGATGGACATTTTTTCGTTTCATTTAAGTTGATAATATGAATGAACCACTCCCAACTCTTTTCTAAATCTTGAAAAAGCTTGTTATAATCAGCAACATCTGATTTCTTATCAGGAACTAGAGACATGGGTGAAAAAATAATTAATAAACATTCGATTATTTTTGTTATAAATCCTCATATTAACAAAATTTCCATATTTTGTGCCCAAATGAAAAATTTTAATTATGGTATTTTTGATCTTTTCAAAAAATATTTCATTTTTTATATACAATTTTCCGCTGCTAATTTGAATTGATAATTGCTTGTAATAATATTTTTTATTGTTTTGATAAAAAATATTTAAAAAATTTCATGTAAGGTTAAGTATGCACTTGCCCAGTTCGGCATCATAGAAGCAGCCGGAAGCGGATGAAAAGCAAAATGGATCTTAACTATTTTAACGCTTGCCTTAGCCTTATGTCATCGAAGCGTTATCCACAGGAGCAGAGAACGAGGCTGCGATGCTGAGGCCATCTTCGACAGAAAATGTCCGACATTAAAGATCTCTAAAGCATTTTCTCCACCTTCAGCCTCATCGTTTTCTTCATCTTCGTATTAGGCATCATTGTTTTCATTTGCACCGCATCAGCAAATTTTATTGCATACACACATATTTTATCTTCGTTGTCGTGTCATCTCTCTCTTCTTCGACTTCTTGGTCACTATCATTTTCGCCTCTTCCTCCTCTTCTTCGTCTCTTTTTTTGGAATGAAGTTGGCGGAGTTATTTGAGCAAAAGCGAAGCCGAGGACCGGAATTTGGCTATATTTTTAGGAGGAAGAAGGGAAGCGAAGTTATTAGCAGTTATTTAGGCAGCGAAGGCGAAGCAAACGAGTTTTGTAGGCAGTACAGAGAAATATTTAGAGAGGAAGAGGATATGAAGAAGAGCCGATGATTTAGAAAAAATGTGTGAAGAAAATTCATTATCAAAAAGCTCATGACATGATTTATTTTAATTAATTTTTTTTTTAATTTTTTTTATTTTTCTTTTAAATTTTTCTATATCCTTTAATTTCTTATTTTCAATTTTTATTATTTTTCTTAATTTTTATAATTATTTTTATGAATTTTGATTTTTGCGATCGCATTTATAAGAGATGAAAGCGAATAGAATTTGAAAAGAAGGCGGAATATGGAAACAGAAGAAAAAGAGATTTTAGGGAAAAGACAGATGGCGAAGAATGTTGGAATACATTTCCATTTTGAGGTGCTGAAGGGAAAGATTCATTTCTATTATTTTACAAAAAACTTTTCAGAAGGTGCAAAAGAGGCAGGAAAATGGAATTTGATCTTTTCCGAGTTTATTACAAAATTGCGGATAGATACAAGAGAAGCACATAGTAAATGGGTGAAGAGAAAGGAAGAATTATTGTGAATGAATCACACCTCTTCTCTTTTTGCCCATTCCTCTTAACTCCCTCGATATCCTTTGCTTCCCTCTCCAAACTCATTTTTTTTTCAACATTTTAACAGCATCTTCAGATTGTCCGTCCCCAGCAACTACATCAACCCAAGCTACATATTTTATGAACAGTTGCTCGTTCTCATCAGTTTGCAATGGGTATGATGGAGGGATTGTTCATTCCCTCAACAACCCCTATGCCTCTCTGACAGCCTCAAACACCTCATTTGTTGGGTGTTGTCGGACAAGAAACGTTGTATGTGAAGGAAATGCAGAGGTACCATTGAAACCAGACAGACAGAATGAAACATTCAATGGAGCTAATTCATTCACTTGGTGTGAATGGGATGGGTCGAAGACAACAGGAAAAGAGAATTCATACACCGATGGGGAGTCAAGTGGAGGGGCTATCTGCATGTACGGTCAATCAAACGCTTCTGTGTCTGTTTCTCATTGTGCGTTCAATGGATGCGTTGCATACAGTCGGGGCGGGGGAATAATGTGTGCAAGCATAAAAGAAGTTAAAATAGAGAACAATTCATTCAATGCATGCACAGCTCAAAATCAAGAAGGGGGCGGAATATTTATTCTATCAATTTCAGCATGTGCTCGGATCAGCGAGTGCGAATTTCAGAATTGCAAAGCAGTTTATAATGGAGGAGGGCTTTATCTTAATGATTTTCAGGTTTCAAGAACAGGATGCATTGAAGCAGAAAATGGAGAAGGTGAAAGTGCGTGTGTGTTTGACTGCAGTTTCACTTCATGCTCAATCTCAAGTACACAAGGTGGAGGTATGTGTTGTGCTACTGTTCCTGCTGCATTCAAAATGAGGAGCATTCAGTTTATTTCATGTTCGGCATTTTCATATGGAGGAGGATTATATTTTAATCCAAATAGACAAACAGATCTAAATAACGCATTCTATTGTTATTTTTTGTTCTTTCATGAATGCAAATGCTCGGCCAATCCTCCTTATGGCCACGATGTTCATTTTTATGATCGTTATGATTTTTTTAAGTTATCTGGAAATCCATTTCATGAATGTTACACAACGAATACAGATAGTAGGAGGGTATGTTATGGATATAATTACACGGGAAGTAGCTGGCTATTTCAACACACAGAAAAGAAGGATTGGTTGAAAGATAAAACGTTATATGTTTCGGTGAATGGAAATGATGCATCTCCGCTGTGTGGGGCAAATGAATCAAATCCGTGCAAAACGGTGAAGAAGGCGTTTGAGATGTGTGAGGTGCAGATAAGCTTGGCAATCACATTAATGGATGGGAATCACACAAGCGAGGCAACAACAATTGAGATTGGGACAAAGAAGATTTCAGTCATTGGGACAGGCAAAGATAAGAGTTCGATTGGAACAGGAGCCCTTTCATCGGGAGGAACGCTGTTCAGTGTTTCGACAGGTCATCTTGGCTTATTGCACATGAAGGTTGATTGTAACTCAAATTTAAGTCCTTCTATGCCGAGTGTGGTTGTGGTGTCTGATGGGAGTGGGTCACTCTCGTTGGAGGATGTTGTGATCACCACGAGTGTTTCTTCAGGAAACTATGTGATGTCGTCGTCAGTGTTTGTGGTGCCGCTGTCACAGCTGTCGATGGTTGATGTGGAGATCATAAATATGAATGTCTCAAAACCGTTGTTCTCTGAGCCGGATCCATCTTCTCCTTCTTCTTCTTCTTCATTGTCTTCATCTGCACTGTATCTGACAGCCACAGCATCAGGAGACAGCGTGCTGGTGAATGTGAAAGTGACGAATGTGAAGTTGACTGAAGGAGATGGGGTGGTTGTGGCAAAGAGTGTGAAGGCAGGAGAGACGTTCGGGATGATGAGCACGAGAACAGAAGGGGAGCAGAGTGGTTGTATGTTTGGGAAGGGTGATTCTGAGATGAATTTTTGGTCACATGTGAATTTGGAGGGAAGAATAAAAAATCATAGGTGCGTTGCGATTTTGTTTCTGTTTTGCTGCAACCCGTGCAACCCACATAAAATAAGCGCCATCACTGCTGCAAAACTCGAAATCTCCTGTTTTATCGAGGAGCAGAAAATCGGGTTTATTTGTGAAAAGGAAAGGAAGAAAGGCGACTTATTTGATGGAACATCAACGATTTATTTTTTCTTTGAAAAAAAAGAGTATTCGAATTATTTTGCCATTTTCGATGTTTTGCAAAAACAAAAAGTGGACAAGTTTCTTTGTTGAATCCTTCTATTTTTTCAATGTAACAATTCATATGATTTTTATTTTTTCATTCATTAGCCAACTGCTTTTGAATGATTTTTCAGACAACAAAGTTTTTCTTTAAAAAACTTCAGATTTTTCTTTTTCATTCTTTTTTTTTTTAAATGTTATTTACACAGCATTTTTTTATAACAAAATAAAAAAATCAAACAGTTCCCTTGTTTGAAAGGAAATATGAAATTTCGGAACAAACTGTTGAAGAACTTCAAAAATGATTTGTTGATGAACAAACAAACAAATGGATAAATGAATGGATGAATGGATGAAAATATGGAAAGGATGAATATTACCAGACAAGAGTATTTTCACAGCAACTGATGAATGAAAAAGGAAAACGATAACTTTTTTTTGTATTTTTGTCAAATAATATCAAACTCTTCTGATTTGTCAATCATTCATTTTCATTTTGACAGGGGAAAATAAAAATGAAAACAATTATTCATTGAGAAATCAGGGGAATTAGAAAATGGGCTTTATCGTGATTTAAATGAGAAATATTTATCAAAATGAAAAATTAAAATAAAAAAAGAAATCAAAACTTTTTTATTAGAAATGATTATTTTTCATTGATATTTAACTATATATCCTTTTTTATATCCACCATAAGGCACTCAATGGCTTTCAAAATCATGATTTCAAAATTAATCACTCATATTGATTTTTTTAGAATTGAATGTTTCTTTTTTGTTTATTTTGATTTCATTTCTTTTTTACCAAAACAAATTATTCTTTCACAAAACGATGAAAAAGAAGTTTTTGAAATGTGCCAACACCGATTCATTTGTTCTTTTTATGTTTTTGTTTTCCAATTTCAATTTTGATAGTTTATTTTGATGAGGGAGATTGCTTATCTTATCTCATAAGTTTTCTGTCAAAAATATCGGTTTGAAATTGAGATTGGGACACTTTGAAATGGACACTTGAAAGTGATAACAGCATTGTGACAGTTCATTATTTGAATTTTTTTGTCTCAAATATAAGGTTTGTTTGGTTATTGAAAAGCCTATATCACTTCAACTGAATATTCACAAGTCAATCTCGAAAAGCTGTATGATCATCCATTCTCCAATTTATTTTCTGATCTCAAAAATCATTTTCCATATTGATCTCGATTATTTCTTTTCATTTGGTTCAATATTTGTGGATTAGATTTATTATCTTATTCTATTTCAATTTCTTTTTGAAAAGTCTCAAACGAAGTAATCAAAAGGTTATTTGTATTATTTCAAAGGTTTTTGATTAAACTCATCAAACACATTCAATAAATTGCAGTAGCACATTCAATGTATTTTACAAACTTTATATTTTCGATTTAATGAAATGCTATAATATGAAAATCATCAAAATATAAGAAACAATCAAACTTATTTTTTGAAATGACATTCATGAATTTTCAAAAAGAAATATTCTATGAATGAGACAATAAATATATTCCACAAATTTTGAATCAAATGAAAAGAAATAATTAAGATTAAGATAAAAAATGATTTATGAGACCAGAAAATTATTTGGAGAATGGATGATCACACAGTTTTTCGAGATTGTTTTGTGAATATTCAGTTGAAACGATCCAAGCATTTCAATAACCAAACAAACCTTATATTTGAGACAAAAAAATTCAAATAATGAACTGTCACAATGCTGTTATCACTTTCAAGTGTCCATTTCAAAGTGTCCCAATCTCAATTTCAAACCGATATTTTTGACAGAAAACTTATGAGATAAGATAAGCAATCTCCCTCATCAAAATAAACTATCAAAATTGAAATTGGAAAACAAAAACATAAAAAGAACAAATGAATCGGTGTTGGCACATTTCAAAAACTTCTTTTTCATCGTTTTGTGAAAGAATAATTTGTTTTGGTAAAAAAGAAATGAAATCAAAATAAACAAAAAAGAAACATTCAATTCTAAAAAAATCAATATGAGTGATTAATTTTGAAATCATGATTTTGAAAGCCATTGAGTGCCTTATGGTGGATATAAAAAAGGATATATAGTTAAATATCAATGAAAAATAATCATTTCTAATAAAAAAGTTTTGATTTCTTTTTTTATTTTAATTTTTCATTTTGATAAATATTTCTCATTTAAATCACGATAAAGCCCATTTTCTAATTCCCCTGATTTCTCAATGAATAATTGTTTTCATTTTTATTTTCCCCTGTCAAAATGAAAATGAATGATTGACAAATCAGAAGAGTTTGATATTATTTGACAAAAATACAAAAAAAAAGTTATCGTTTTCCTTTTTCATTCATCAGTTGCTGTGAAAATACTCTTGTCTGGTAATATTCATCCTTTCCATATTTTCATCCATTCATCCATTCATTTATCCATTTGTTTGTTTGTTCATCAACAAATCATTTTTGAAGTTCTTCAACAGTTTGTTCCGAAATTTCATATTTCCTTTCAAACAAGGGAACTGTTTGATTTTTTTTATTTTGTTATAAAAAAATGCTGTGTAAATAACATTTAAAAAAAAAAAAGAATGAAAAAAGAAAAATCTGAAGTTTTTTTAAAGAAAAACTTTGTTGTCTGAAAAATCATTCAAAAGCAGTTGGCTAATGAATGAAAAAATAAAAATCATATGAATTGTTACATTGAAAAAATAGAAGGATTCAACAAAGAAACTTGTCCACTTTTTGTTTTTGCAAAACATCGAAAATGGCAAAATAATTCGAATACTCTTTTTTTTCAAAGAAAAAATAAATCGTTGATGTTCCATCAAATAAGTCGCCTTTCTTCCTTTCCTTTTCACAAATAAACCCGATTTTCTGCTCCTCGATAAAACAGGAGATTTCGAGTTTTGCAGCAGTGATGGCGCTTATTTTATGTGGGTTGCACGGGTTGCAGCAAAACAGAAACAAAATCGCAACGCACCTATGATTTTTTATTCCTCCCTCCAAATTCACATGTGACCAAAAATTCATCTCAGAATCACCCTTCCCAAACATACAACCACTCTGCTCCCCTTCTGTTCTCGTGCTCATCATCCCGAACGTCTCTCCTGCCTTCACACTCTTTGCCACAACCACCCCATCTCCTTCAGTCAACTTCACATTCGTCACTTTCACATTCACCAGCACGCTGTCTCCTGATGCTGTGGCTGTCAGATACAGTGCAGATGAAGACAATGAAGAAGAAGAAGAAGGAGAAGATGGATCCGGCTCAGAGAACAACGGTTTTGAGACATTCATATTTATGATCTCCACATCAACCATCGACAGCTGTGACAGCGGCACCACAAACACTGACGACGACATCACATAGTTTCCTGAAGAAACACTCGTGGTGATCACAACATCCTCCAACGAGAGTGACCCACTCCCATCAGACACCACAACCACACTCGGCATAGAAGGACTTAAATTTGAGTTACAATCAACCTTCATGTGCAATAAGCCAAGATGACCTGTCGAAACACTGAACAGCGTTCCTCCCGATGAAAGGGCTCCTGTTCCAATCGAACTCTTATCTTTGCCTGTCCCAATGACTGAAATCTTCTTTGTCCCAATCTCAATTGTTGTTGCCTCGCTTGTGTGATTCCCATCCATTAATGTGATTGCCAAGCTTATCTGCACCTCACACATCTCAAACGCCTTCTTCACCGTTTTGCACGGATTTGATTCATTTGCCCCACACAGCGGAGATGCATCATTTCCATTCACCGAAACATATAACGTTTTATCTTTCAACCAATCCTTCTTTTCTGTGTGTTGAAATAGCCAGCTACTTCCCGTGTAATTATATCCATAACATACCCTCCTACTATCTGTATTCGTTGTGTAACATTCATGAAATGGATTTCCAGATAACTTAAAAAAATCATAACGATCATAAAAATGAACATCGTGGCCATAAGGAGGATTGGCCGAGCATTTGCATTCATGAAAGAACAAAAAATAACAATAGAATGCGTTATTTAGATCTGTTTGTCTATTTGGATTAAAATATAATCCTCCTCCATATGAAAATGCCGAACATGAAATAAACTGAATGCTCCTCATTTTGAATGCAGCAGGAACAGTAGCACAACACATACCTCCACCTTGTGTACTTGAGATTGAGCATGAAGTGAAACTGCAGTCAAACACACACGCACTTTCACCTTCTCCATTTTCTGCTTCAATGCATCCTGTTCTTGAAACCTGAAAATCATTAAGATAAAGCCCTCCTCCATTATAAACTGCTTTGCAATTCTGAAATTCGCACTCGCTGATCCGAGCACATGCTGAAATTGATAGAATAAATATTCCGCCCCCTTCTTGATTTTGAGCTGTGCATGCATTGAATGAATTGTTCTCTATTTTAACTTCTTTTATGCTTGCACACATTATTCCCCCGCCCCGACTGTATGCAACGCATCCATTGAACGCACAATGAGAAACAGACACAGAAGCGTTTGATTGACCGTACATGCAGATAGCCCCTCCACTTGACTCCCCATCGGTGTATGAATTCTCTTTTCCTGTTGTCTTCGACCCATCCCATTCACACCAAGTGAATGAATTAGCTCCATTGAATGTTTCATTCTGTCTGTCTGGTTTCAATGGTACCTCTGCATTTCCTTCACATACAACGTTTCTTGTCCGACAACACCCAACAAATGAGGTGTTTGAGGCTGTCAGAGAGGCATAGGGGTTGTTGAGGGAATGAACAATCCCTCCATCATACCCATTGCAAACTGATGAGAACGAGCAACTGTTCATAAAATATGTAGCTTGGGTTGATGTAGTTGCTGGGGACGGACAATCTGAAGATGCTGTTAAAATGTTGAAAAAAAAATGAGTTTGGAGAGGGAAGCAAAGGATATCGAGGGAGTTAAGAGGAATGGGCAAAAAGAGAAGAGGTGTGATTCATTCACAATAATTCTTCCTTTCTCTTCACCCATTTACTATGTGCTTCTCTTGTATTTATCCACAATTTTGAAATAAACTCGGAAAAGATCAAATTCCATTTTCCTGCCTCTTTTGCACCTTCTGAAAAGTTTTTTGTAAAATAATAGAAATGAATCTTTCCCTTCAGCACCTCAAAATGGAAATGTATTCCAACATTCTTCGCCATCTGTCTTTTCCCTAAAATCTCTTTTTCTTCTGTTTCCATATTCCGCCTTCTTTTCAAATTCTATTCGCTTTCATCTCTTATAAATGCGATCGCAAAAATCAAAATTCATAAAAATAATTATAAAAATTAAGAAAAATAATAAAAATTGAAAATAAGAAATTAAAGGATATAGAAAAATTTAAAAGAAAAATAAAAAAAATTAAAAAAAAAATTAATTAAAATAAATCATGTCATGAGCTTTTTGATAATGAATTTTCTTCACACATTTTTTCTAAATCATCGGCTCTTCTTCATATCCTCTTCCTCTCTAAATATTTCTCTGTACTGCCTACAAAACTCGTTTGCTTCGCCTTCGCTGCCTAAATAACTGCTAATAACTTCGCTTCCCTTCTTCCTCCTAAAAATATAGCCAAATTCCGGTCCTCGGCTTCGCTTTTGCTCAAATAACTCCGCCAACTTCATTCCAAAAAAAGAGACGAAGAAGAGGAGGAAGAGGCGAAAATGATAGTGACCAAGAAGTCGAAGAAGAGAGAGATGACACGACAACGAAGATAAAATATGTGTGTATGCAATAAAATTTGCTGATGCGGTGCAAATGAAAACAATGATGCCTAATACGAAGATGAAGAAAACGATGAGGCTGAAGGTGGAGAAAATGCTTTAGAGATCTTTAATGTCGGACATTTTCTGTCGAAGATGGCCTCAGCATCGCAGCCTCGTTCTCTGCTCCTGTGGATAACGCTTCGATGACATAAGGCTAAGGCAAGCGTTAAAATAGTTAAGATCCATTTTGCTTTTCATCCGCTTCCGGCTGCTTCTATGATGCCGAACTGCCAAATATTCTCGTATTTTCGACTTTCAAGCTAAGCAATGAAAAGTAGTTCCACACCTTTTCTCAGTCCGTAAAAATATTGTCTTGTCCTTATCAACCCAAGAAAATCCATTCGTCCAGCAACAACCGCCAATCTCCTGTTTCAGCCACTTGTCTCCATTTTCCATTCAATGCATCCACTCCAATCCCTCCAACATATTTTCTGAAAATGTCTTCTTTCTCTTTTTTAAAAAAAGGCAGCCTTTTCAGAAAAATTGGTCACACTTCCTTCTTGTCTTTGGCATTTTCCGACTCCATGAATTTCTGCTCCATCAAAACTCGTTTTTCGTTGCATTTCGACCCATTGCATGTTGAGTCAAAAATAACTGTGAAAATTTTCGTTAAAAAAAGCCTTCATGTTTTAATATCTGCTATTTTTAAGATAATGTTTGGCTTCCTTCCCTGTTGTTCTCCTCTTCATTAATAAAAAAAATAAATTGACTTATAATATAAATTGTCCGAATCATGACTTGGGGAAGGATACGGATGAAAATATCTTCACATTATATAGAATTATCAGAAATACATATATCCCGTGATATATATTATATTTTCAAAGCATCGGTGCTCCATGCCCTTTCTTGAACAAAAAATCACTTCATATCTTTCCAAATTCAACACCAGTCCCAGTCGCACAAGGCGCCTTCAAAAACAATAATTTAGCAAATCCACCATAAAATATTATTGTCTGATGCCCTCCCATTAACAAAGGTAGTTTTCAGTTTTTTCTTTTTTTTCAAAATTGTGACGATCGTATGCATAATTAAAGACTGGAATAGACAAATTGTATTTTTCTCGGTACACTCCGAGTACTGACGCAAAGGCCGGCAGATGTGCAATGACGGATGTTATTTGCATTACGGCGAGGTGGTTGCGGGTGTTTTGAATTTGAAAGGGCGTTGGTGTCGGGGATGTTGGCTAATTCGATAATTGGGATTGTTTTGTGTGTTTTTTTGGGGAGAGTTGTGGAGATGAAGGGAGGACAAGAGGAAAGAAAATTTTAGAAGATGAGGATGTTTTGCCTTTTGCTTTCAGCAGGTTGTTAGAATGTGTTTGCTATGTTTTTTGATTCTTGTGGTTTGTTGTGGATAATGTGTATTGTGGGCAGTAACGGTGGTGGCAGTGTTGCGCATTGAGGATGAAATGGATGCTAGCAGAAGAGGGTTGGTTGGGGAAGTGTGATATTTTAGAGAGAGAGAAATGGAAAATTACAATATGAAAAAATGAAATAAATCAATAGAGGAATGAAAGGGAGGAGGGGAAAAGGCGAAGAGGCAATAGAAAGATGAAGGCTGTGGAAGTGTCGGAAATTGGCAGCAGGAGAGGGGAGCAGATGGGATGAGAAGGAAAGAGCAAAGGAAGATGGCAGAAAAATGGGGTGAATGATGGCTGAGAGAGGTGACATCTTGGGGGTTTTGGTGTTGCTGCGATGAAGCAAATGGGCAAGGTGTGGGCCGCGTGCTTTGCTGGAGGAAGGGAGAGTTGAGCGGAAAGGACAGGGAAGAGGAGGGAAGGGAAGCGGAAGGGGGGCAGTTATCATTTCTGGATGTTGACACATGAGGTGTGTGTGAATTCGATATTTATTTGTTTATTTGTTTTTTTGTTTGTTTGTTTATGGTTTTATTTTCAAAGAGATATGTGCTTTTTTGTGAAAATGATTGACAAAAGTGAAGATTGATCTGGCGCGATGAGAGGATAGCACGAAATAGCATTGGAAGCATTGAGAAGTGACAGGGCTGGGAGGTCTGTTTGCGAGGTGAAGAACGGAGGAAGCAATGCTGAACAGGCTGGGGCTGGCAAGAAAAGAAGAGGAAGGAGAAGAGGAAGATTGCAAAAAGAAAGAGGTACAGTTTATTTATTAATTTTTATTTTTATAAAAATACTTTGTTTTTTAATTTCATATTTTTTTATATTGAAATATATTTATTTTCGTTGTCTGTTATTTTTCTTTATATTTTTTTCTGTTTTTTTATTGATACTGGAGCCCTTGCATGTGTTCAAAATATATGCGAGAAAATTGAATTTGGAAAGAAGACAGGAAATGACAACAGAAGAAAAAGAGATTCTGTGGAAAACAGTTGACAAATAATATTGGAGTTCCGTTTCCATTTGGTGGCACTGAAGAAAAAAGATGCTTTTCTCTTATGGATATCCCTTTGAGAAGCAGCGGAAGAGGCGGGAAGAGGGATTTTGAATTTATTAAATATTTTGCCAGATTGCTCCAAGAGGCAGAGGAAGAGAAGACAGCGTCGAAGATAGTATTTTTGTGTGTGAGTTGCACTTCTCTTCTTTTTGCCAATTTTTTATCATCTCCCTCTTCACCCCTTATATCTCTTTCTCATTTGACATTTTTCAACATATCAACAGCAAATGAGGCATGTTCACCTTCAACCACAATGTCAACCCAAGCTACATGTCTGATGAGCAGCTGCTCATTTACGTCTGTTTGTGATGCATATGATGGCGGGATTGTCCCTTCCATCAACAATCCCTTTACCTCTCTGACAGCTTCAAACACCTCTTTTATTAAATGTTGTCGGGCAAGGAATGTTTTATGTGAAGGAACTTCAGATGGAAAGTTGACTCCAGAGAGGCAAAATACAACAGATAATGGAGCGAATAAATTTGTTTGGTGTGAATGGAATGGATCGAAGACGACAGGAGAAAGTGACTCGTATGCTGATGGAATATCGAGTGGAGGTGCAATTTGGATGTACAACAAGGGAAATGGAGAGCTCTCTGTTTCACGTTGTCTGTTTAATAATTGCTTTGCATACAGCCGTGGAGGTGGAATTATGTGCAACACAATCAATTCTGTGTATATCGAAAATAATGTGTTCAATGCGTGTACAGCTCAAAACCAACATGGAGGCGGAATGTATGCCAGCTCTATTTCATCATGTGCTCGGATCAGTGATTGTGAATTCCGGAATTGCAAGGCATCAAGCTATGGAGGAGGATTAATATTGCAATCATTTCAGGTATCTGGAACAGGATGCATTGAAACAGAAAGTGGAGAAGGGGAAAGTGCGTGTGTGTTTGACTGCAATTTCACTTCATGCTCGGTTGTTAATTCTGTTGGTGGAGGGATGTGGTGTAACACTGTTCCAGTTGCATTCAAAATGAGGAGCATACAGTTCATTTCTTGCTCTGCAACTGCATATGGCGGAGGTTTAAGATTGTATCCGAATAGACAAACATCGCAAAATGATATTATTTATTGCTATTTCCTTTTCTTCCATGAATGCAAATGCTCGGCCAATCCTCCATTCGGCCATGATATTGCATATGCAGATTATCACAAACAATTTTTGGATTCTGGTAATCCGTTTTACGAGTGCTATACTACAAATGCTGATGATAGGAGAATGTTTTATGAACACTATGATGGTACTAATTGGATCCACAAGCACACCGAAAAGTGGAATTGGCTGAAAAGAGGGATTCTCAATCGGTTTGTGGCGGTGAGCGGAGGAAACGCAGAAGAGTTATGTGGACTGGATGAGTCAAGTGCATGCCGAACCATTGGTGTTGCAGTCAGTCGGAGCGTGATTCAAGTGAGCCTGTCAGTCACGCTGATGGAAGGGAATCACACAAGCGAAGCAACAACGATTGATATTGGATCAAAGAAGATTTCGGTCATTGGGAAAGGGAGGACGGAGAGTTCGATTGGAACAGAAGCTGTTTTTCCCTTATTCAACAATTTTCATCTTCTTCCTCTTCTTCGCTTTCTTCGTTATTCTCGTCAATTTTAAACATTTTGGTTGCATGAATTGTTCGAGTGCGAGCGAAGCTGAGATTGGAAATGAGCACAATTTTGGAGCAGAAGAGAAGCAATGCTATTGGCTGTGATACTGGCAGCTGAGACATAGCAGATGGGTTTTGCAAGCAGAAAGGAGCAATATTTTGAAAGACAAAAGATGATGATGAAGAAGAATATGTAAATGAAGTGTGATTATTTTTGAAGCTCATGAAATAAAAATGTTTCTTTTTCAATTTTTCTTTTTCAATTTTTCAAATATTTTCTTTTAATGATATTGGAATGTTTGCACAAATTCCCAATGCCAATGCACTCGCAAGGAATATGGAAAGATGGCGTTTTGACATTTTTGCTCAGCAAAAGGTTCAACGGTTTTTGTATAGATAAAGGAAAATGCGGGCTCAACAATGGAAACGAATAGAAGAGGAGTCCTTTTATTGCTTTGTGAGGCATATAGTGCAGTCATGCCAAAAGAAAAGAAAAAAAAAGAAAAAAACTGATGAAATGACAGAAGAAGGAGTCTGACGAGAGATTGAGAAGAAGAAATATTTTTTTTGGAACTTCGATTGAAAGAGAAAGTTTTATGAAAATCTGTGAATGAGAAGAAAGAAGGGAAAGAGAAGATGGATTATATGATTTTGAGGGATGCTTGAGGAAAAATAGAAAGAAAGAAGAAGAGGAAGAAATATTTATATGAGAGAGTTGTGGAACTCATCAGTTGAGATGAAGAGGGCAGGGCTGGTGGTTGGGGGTGAGTGGAAGGAAGGGGAGTGTGGTTGTGGTGAGAGGGTGTGTTGTGGGAATGGGGAAGGATGATGGGGCAGGGGCATTTGATGTGAGTGGGAGCATTGGGGTGTTGACAAACATTACATTGAAAGGGTGGGGAAGAGGGAGAGAGATCTATTCAGGCAGGCTGTTTGGAGGGAAGGGACATGGAAGGGAGAAGAGTGGAGATGAAGAAAAAGGAGGAGAAGGAGGAGAAAGAGGAAGAGGAAAAGGAAGAGAAGGAGATGGATATGGAGAAGGCATTGAAGGGAGTATTTCAGTGAGTGAATCACATTTCTCTTCTTTTTGTGTCTCATCAGCCCCATTCCTGTCATCCCCTTCTATTCCCCTAATGTCCCTCTCCAAACTCACTTTTTTCAACATCTCGACAGCAAATGATGCATGTTCACCTTCAACAACTACGTCAACCCAAGCCTCATGTTTGATGAGCAGTTGCTCATTTTCGTCTGTTTGTGATGCATATGATGGCGGGATTGTTCCTTCTCTGAACAGCCCCTTGGCTTCCTTATCTGTTTCGAACACATCATTCGTTGGATGTTGTCGGACAAGAAATGTTGTATGTGAAGGAAATGCAGATAATAAGAAACAGCCAGGGAGACAGAACACAACAGCCAATGGAGCTAATTCATTCACTTGGTGCGAGTGGAACGGATCGAAGACAACAGGAGAAGTTAGCTCATACACCGATGGCTCTTCGAATGGTGGAGCAATCTGCATGTTCAGCTTATCGTCTGGAACGCTTTCAGTGAAATGCTGTTCGTTCAGTGGATGTGAAGCGTATTATTCGGGAGGAGGCATTCATTGCTACAACATCAAATCGGTTGATATTACAAATAACACATTCGACTCGTGCACTGCTCGAACATGGATTGGAGGAGGGATATGTGTTTATACAACTTCAACATGCACTCGAATCAGCGAATGTGAATTTCGGAGTTGTCAGGCTTCTGGCTATGGAGGAGGGCTTTATCTTAATGATTTCAAGGTTTCAGGAACAGGATGCATTCCAACAGAAAATGGAGAAGGGGAGAGTGCGTGCGTGTTTGACTGCTGTTTCACTTCATGCTCAATTACAAATAATTATGGTGGAGGCATGTATTGCGCTTCTGTTCCTGCCACGCAATTCAAAATGAGGAGCATTCAGTTTATTTCTTGCTCTGCAACTGCATATGGCGGAGGTTTAAGATTGTATCCGAATAGACAAACATCGCAAAATGATATTATTTATTGCTATTTCCTTTTCTTCCATGAATGCAAATGCTCGGCCAATCCTCCATTCGGCCATGATATTGCATATGCAGATTATCACAAACAATTTTTGGATTCTGGTAATCCGTTTTACGAGTGCTATACTACAAATGCTGATGATAGGAGAATGTTTTATGAACACTATGATGGTACTAATTGGATCCACAAGCACACCGAAAAGTGGAATTGGCTGAAAAGAGGGATTCTCAATCGATTTGTGGCTGTGAGTGGAGGAAGCACAGAAGAGTTATGTGGATTGGATGAGCGAAGTGCATGCCGAACCATTGGTGTTGCAGTTGAAAGGAGCGTGATTCAAGTGAGCCTGTCAGTCACGCTGATGGAAGGGAATCACACGAGCGAGACAACAACAATTGAGATTGGATCGAAGAAAATTTCAGTCATTGGGAAAGGGAGGACGGAGAGTTCGATTGGAACAGGAGCCCTTTCATCATCATCAGCAGTAGGAACGTTGTTCAGTGTGACGACAGGTCATCTTGGTTTATTGCACATGGAGGTTGATTGCAACTCAAGTGCAAGTCCTTCGCCGAGTGTGGTTGTTTTTTATGAAAGTGAAATATATTCATTAGAATTTTAAAGTAATTTTGTCAAATGAGAAATGGAGAAAGACAATGTCTCAAAAGTTGCATGTTATTTGTTTGATTTTTTGTATTTGTTATATTCATATTTCGTTGTGTTTTGTTTTCAAATGCATATTGTTTTCATTTCATTATAATTTTTATGGATTTTTTGCGAGATGGAAAAAAGAAATAATTTTTCAAAAATTCAAATATTTGTTATTTTTTCAAGAATAAATGAAAAAGAAGAAAAGAAGAAAAACCTCTTCAATGCCATTTTTTCATTTCTTGAAAAGAGAAAAGATTGTTGAAAAAGTAATATTGAAAATAATTCTTTTTCATGAAATATTCATCATCTTGTGAATATTACTCATAAAGAATGAAATTCTTATGCCTAACAAAAAATCTTTTTCACCTTCAACAGAATAATCTCATTTCTTGTATTTTTTGTTTAAATCATTATCTTTTTTACTCATTTGTTTGTTTGTTTTATTGAATTTTCAAATATGATCTTTCATTTCTTTTTTCATCAAAGAAGAGATATTTGAAAAAAATTATTCCTGTTTTCAATGGGAAAAAATAAAGTTATAAAATTGTTTCTTGTTTCTTAAATTTTTTTTAACATGTGAATTCAAAGAAGGACGAAAAAAAATAACGGATGAATTTAAAGACAGAACGAAAATTTTCAATATTATCAGAATTTTGATTAATATTTCAGACTTTATGACATATTATTGATTTGTTCAAAAAAAAACATGCACATTCCGAGTTTTCTTTTTCTTTTCTTTTTATTCAAACATCAATTGAATTGTGTTCATGAAAAAATAACTTTTTCTAAAAACAATCAAAAAATAGTAATGATGCGGATTCATTTGAATGAAGCTGTTTTTGTTGAATAACAATCCAGCATGAGAATTGTGGTTTCAAAAATAATCACCCAAAAAATCTGGCTGAATCTCTCATTGAGTTGAAAATGTTTTCTGTGATTTGTTTGTGATTATTTTAATGTATTGAGTGTTTTTGCTTTTTTCACTTCTTTTCGAATACTCAACGGAAACACAAGAGCTCAATCAAAACATTAACGATTAAATAGAAGAAAGCATTCAAATGAGAATATGGATGATTATTTTTGAAATCATGACATTTTTCGGAGAATGTGTCATTTACTGATTCACAGTTATTTGCAAAAGAATTTTAACAAAAGTGTCACATGTTTTCAAATTATTGTTTTCCAAACACACATTGTCATTGAAAGACAGAAAAGATCATTCAAGATTTTTATTGAAATAATGGATTGATTTTAAAGAATTTGTGACAAATTGTTGATTCCAAAATATTGATAGGAAAAATGTGAAATCAAAAAGAATCACCCACACTCCAAATTAAAAAAAGGACCGATCTGATTGGTATGACTTTTTCTTTTGAATAACAAATGTGTGAATGTGTGTTGAGTCCTTCAAAGGAAATCTTCATTTTCTGTGAAACAATCATTTTTGTGAAACCACAAATATTTCCAGACATCAATTCAGGTGCAAAACAAATATCCGACTTCATTTAGAATGTTGATTTTCAAGCATTTTTTTTCACAATTCATCATAACTTCTCTTCTCCAAATAAACTCAACATTCTGGCTGGAAATCATGAATAAATTTCTTTTTCATGTTTGTTATGAAATACAAGAATTTTGATGAAATATTGTTTGGAAACAAGGAATATGTGTTTTTCAAACAATTTTTATTTTAAGTGTTTTTTTTAAAAACTATAAATTTTATTCACTATTCGTATTTTTTATAAAAAGTGATTGAAGTTCCATCCTTTATCTCATATTTCTTTCTGTCATTCATTCTCCATGTCATTGACCGAACTGAAATAATGTTTCAACCTTGAAGAGATAATACTACTGAACTCGACGGAGTACAAAATTTCAATTTCTTTTGGATATTAAAAAGGAAATGTGTTCTCGGTTCAATAAATCATTCAAATCAAATAGATTTTGACTTTTAAATTCTAATCAGTTTATTCTTCTTTTTGAAGTGAATTTTAATGAATCACTGTTATCCTTTCAAATCAAAAAATGAAAAATATGATTTTTTTTGTTCAAATCAACAAGATATTTAGACAAAGAGTTTTTGATATCACGGTTTGCGGATTCACTGTTATCTTGTCCAAATTCCTTGAAATGATATTTATTTCGAATTTTTCAAATATATTTTTTTCAAAAAAGAAACGATTCAAAACTCGCCTTTTGCAACAAAACAACTATCAACAATAATCACAATTAATAATAATTTATTATCTTTATTTTTTGTTGAATTCAAGTTGATTGATTGTTTTTTTCTAATTTATTGATCGAAATATAAGTTGGAATGTGATTTTGTGAGAACAAAACTTATTTTTTTTCTCCAGAAACACCGAATACTTTCTGAGCAACGATGTGACATCGCGAGCAGAATGGAGAGGCTTGCCAGGTGCTTCATTACCGAAAATGACATGTCTTTTTTGGAACGAACAATGAACAGTTTTGCATCGAAATCACTAAATTTCCTCATTCTGTTTGTTCCAGCAGTTGTTCCACAAAAAGACACTCACAGTTACTGGGCACCCACCAACAGAGTCTGGTGCACGAGCAGCTTCACGGAATCTTTCCAATTTGTATTTTGGATGAAAGGAGGGGAAACGACAAGAAACGAGATGTTTTCATGAACACTCAAGATTGTGTGCGATTGTTCGAAATACCGGTTGTACATCGCCAAACATGAATTCTGCCGCATGGATTTCATGCACTTTTTTTTTGGACAACAACCGATGCTGTATTTGAATTTATTTTTTTTTTTACAAAACATTGCAGAACAGAATCCCTCACAAATCACGTGGAGTGAGAATACTTGGAGTATTGCTACATGATCAAGCGTATATCCGATATTTTCTCTTCGATGTCTTTGCCGACTTGAGCCGATGACGATTTTTTGGTTGCTTGTCGCAATTTCTCCGTTGATTTGAACAGAGCAATTTGTTTGCCCTCACATATGAGCGAAATGCAATAATTCGTATCATGGATTGAGCTGATGAAGCTTTTCGCAAGCATTTTTGCAGATTGAGTCTTGATGATTTTTCACTGATCCTTTTTGAGTTATTCACCGTTCCCTCCAAAGAAGCGTTATTGGAGCCTCGGAACATGATTTTCGACCAAGCATATTATTGTCCTCCTACAAAGAAATTCTACATATTTCTTCACCACATTCATTGTCTTACCACCAATTTCAGCCTCAGTGGAGAAACTCTACCAAAGAAACGATATGAAAAGACAACGAGACTGCCATTTGCCATTCAATCAATGATGAACATCCTTCCCCTGCCATCATTGGTTCTATTTGATTGCAGCATTTGTTGGAATACGAAGCCATCTTCAACAACAACATCATCATTCTTCACTGATTCACACAAAAAAGTTCTTATAACGAAAATGAAATTATTTCTTCGTTGTTTGTTTCAATCACATTTCAATGACAGATCAGAAGAAGGCGATTGAGGCAGAGAGATGAATGAAGAGCGTTATTCGCTAATTGCTTTCTTTATTGAGGAGGAAACAGCCAAGCAATTTGGATGAAGAAATGAAGATGGGATGAAATATTCATTTGATATTTGCAATGGAAGGGGGAAAATGGGTGAAGAGACATTCAAATTGATGATGTTTGAAGGTTTGTTTGTTTGTTTTATTGATTAATTGATTTATTTATCTTTTTTTGATCAATTGATTTTTCATCAGAAAAGAGGGAAAAGAAGAAGAAAAGCACAATTTTCACGATTTTTCTTTTCAACATGGGTATCTTTTTTTTCAAAGGCAAGAAATGAATTCTTGATGAGGAATTGAGCGCCAATTTGTTGCATTGGGAAAGGAAGAGGTGTTTGTGTGTGTGCGTGTGTGTGGCCATCTGAGACAGCAAGGGGGATAAGCAGAGCAGAAGAAGGCTGTGTGCTTTGTCAGATAGAAGATGCGAATGATTTGAGATGCAACTGCGAAACAGGAGAAACATAAAGAGAGAAAGAGAAAAAGAGAAAAAAAAGAAAGAAATTTGTCATTTTGAGAAGTGACCTATTGGAAGAGATGAGGCTCAGCTGTTGTGCTGTCTGTTGGTGTTGGCATTGGAGTTGGTGTTGGTGTGCAAGAAGCACTTGCGAAATAATGACGAATTTATCTTCTGAGGACGAGGATATCATCATTTGCTTCATCAATTTCGATGGTATTTAAATATTCTTATTATTTTTATTATTTTTTTCTTTGATTATTTTCGAATTAGATTTTTTCTTTTTTCATTTTTGTCAAACAGATTTTTGTTTTTGGCTTTCGCCAACATTATTTGATCAACAGATTGAATTTTATTATCACATATGTTTATATTTTCAGCCAGCCGATGCATCGAATAGCCATTTGGAGCTGAAAAGCTTTCCCTAAAAATGGACAATCCTATTTCTCCATGGCATTCAACATTGTTTTCTTTTGTTTTCTCCTTTGTTTTGATTTTTTGATTTTTCTCACACAATATGTCATTCAATCGACACGTGTTGTTCCAATCAATTTTCATCCAATAAAGAAAAAGTTAAAAAAAAAACTTCATTGTTATTCAGTTTAAGTTGATGAAACATAAGAAAAAAAAAGACAACACAAGGAAATAAAAGGAAAGAAAAGGAAAGGAAAGAATAAAAAAATTGAGATGAGGATGAAGAAGAAAATGAGGAATAAAAAGATGGATAAGAAGCTTTTTTTGAACAAAAAAAAATTATTAATGAAAAAGTTGGAAAGAACAAATGAATATTAAGCATATCCTTCGCAATTAGCAGTATCAACAAATGCTCTGATTCTGTCTTTCTGCTCCGAGTTCTTCATTACCTCAAATGCCTGCTCGGAAAAAATAACAAGAGAAGGGATGTTGAAAATAAGATTTTTGTTGATTAATGGTTGACATGAAATGAACCGAAGCTGTTGAATCACTTTTTCTCGAGGATAAATGATAAATAGGGAGAAGTTCATGATGAAGAAGAAGATGATGAAAGTGCTCCTATTCCAATCGAATACTTATCTTTGCCTGTCCCAATGACTGAGATCTTCTTCTCTCCAATCGCAATCGTTGTTGCCTCGCTTGTGTGATTCCCTTCCATCAGCGTGACTGACAGGCTCACCTGGATCACGCTCTTTTCAACTGCAACACCAATGGTTCGGCATGCACTTGACTCGTCCAATCCACACAACTCTTCTGCGTTTCCTCCACTCACTGCCACAAATCTGTTGAGAATCCCTCTCTTCAACCAACCTTTTTTCATTGTTTGGTCATATGTCCAACTACTTCCCGTATTATCATATCCATAACATACTCTCTGCTCATCTGTATTCGTTGTGTAACATTCATGAAATGGATTATTTTGGGATATATAGAGATTATTTTTATCATAATACATCACATCATGCCCATAAGGAGGATTGGCTGAACAATGACATTCATGAAAGAACAAAAAATAACAATAAATTTTATCATTAGGTGCTGTTGATTGAGCAGGATGAAACCAAAATCCTCCCCCATATAACGATGCATTACACGAAATAAACTGAATGCTCCTCATTTTAAATGCAATTGGAGCGCTTTGGCAAAACATTCCTCCACCATATGAATTTGTGACTGAACACGAAGTGAAAATGCAGTCAAATACACACGCACTCTCCCCTTCTCCATTTTCTGTTCCAATGCATCCTTGTACTGAAACCTGAAAATTATCAAGATCAAGACCTCCTCCATTATAATTTGCTTTACAATTTTGAAATTCACATCCGCTGATTCGAACACACGATGAAATCGTAACAACATATAATCCTCCTCCGTAATGGTTTTGTGCTGTGCAAGCATTGAACACATTATTTTCGATATACACAGATTTGATTGTATGACACATAATCCCACCCCCACGGCTGAATGCAAAACAGTTATTAAACAGACAATTCGAAACAAAAAGTTCTCCAGAATTGAGATTGTACATGCAGATAGCCCCGCCACTCGATATTCCATCAGCATACGAGTCACTTTCTCCTGTTGTCTTTGATCCATTCCATTCACACCAAACAAATGTATTCGCTCCATTATCTGTTGTGTTTTGCCTCCCAGGAGTCAACTTTCCATCTGATTTTCCTTCACATACAACATTTTTTGTTCGACAACACCCAATGAATGATGTGTTTGAGGTGGTCAAAGAGGTCAAGGGGTCATTGAGGGAATGAACAATCCCGCTATCATAAACGTCACAAACTGATGAGAATGAGCAGCTGTTCATCATACACGTGGTTTGGGTTGACGTAGTGGTTGGAGGTGAGCATGCCTCATTTGCTGTTGAAATATTGAAAAATGTGAGTTTGGAGAGGGATACAAGGGGAATGGAAGGTGATGAAAGAAATGCTGTTAAAGATGAGATAAGAGATTCGCATGTCGAAACGCTTCCATCTTCGCCTCCTTCTCTTCTCCTTGCTCTTGGAGTCATGTCGCAAAATATCTCAAGAAGCTCATATCCCATTGTCTTGCCTCTTCCACTTCTTTTGATTACATGCTCTCTTTAAATATCCTTTTCTCCGCTTTTCGTCTCCTGCCTTCTTTCTGTATTCCATTCGCATTCATCCCTTTTGAATATTCATGCAAAAGTCCCTATTATCAATTAAAAAAAAAAGAAAAAAAATATTTAAAATGTAATACAAAATATCACAAACCAGTACCATTTTCTTTTCGCAATCTGCTTCCTTTTCTTCATCTTCATATCCTTCTTGACTTCCTGTCACATTTCTTCTTCAGCCATTTCCTCAATTTTCCGATTTTTCTTTTCTGTCGCTTCCCCTCCTTCTTTTTCAAAATTTAACATAAATCTTCAAAGGTCTTCTCTTCCATTCATTTCATTTATCTTCTTTTGCTCATTCTTCGATATTCTCAAAATTTTTGTCATTGCTTGATTTCTGAAAAGCATCCAATGTGCTCTTTTTCCCATGTTCATTCATTCCCTGAAAATGTCCTTCCATAAATCTTAATCCCTCAAAATAAAATAAATAAATAAAATAAAATGTTTGAAAAAATAGAGAAAAAAAATAATACAAAACACACTCTAAAAATATATTTATTGCCAATCTTCACACGCTTTCTTCTTCTTCTTCGAGTGCCTCTCAAAATATTGTTCTTTTCTGCCAACAACATCCAGCTGATCTGTCTCCGCTGCCAATTTCATTGCCAATGGAATTGATTCTGTTCTGCTTCCAACAACTTGCTTTATTTCCAATCCTCGGCACTGATTCCGCTCGAATAACACACAAATAATAAAAATGCTTCAATATAATTTTTAATGAAGAAGAAGAAGATAATGACAGCAATGATGGCAATGACAGAGATGAAGATGATGAAGATGGTGAATGCGATGTTATTGTCAAGTTTGAATACTATGTGTCTTCTGTCAGAAGATATCTTCAGCATCGCAACCTCGTTCTCTGCTCTTGTGAATAACCCTTCGATGATGCAATGCAAAAGGCGATAGCAAAATGATTCAAAGTCCATTTTGCCTATCATTTGCCTCCAGCTGCCTGTATTACTCCAAACTGCCTGTTTTTCTCGTATATTTGGTTCAAAAGCCAAGCAATGAATTCCAGTTCCATCGCTCCCCTTGGTCCGTAAAATCAATGTCTTGCCCTTCTTCTCCAAAGAAAGGCTCCTTGTTCTGTCCAAACTGATTTCAATCTCCTGTTTCAGTCATTTGCCCCAATCTTTCCAACAATGCTTTTTCTGAAAATGTCCTCTTCCTTTTTTCAAAAAAATCGCTCCCTTTTCATAGAGATTGGACATTCTTCCTTTTGGCCTTGGATATCTTCCAACCCCGTTGATTTCCGCTCCATTAATATTCATATTCATCGCATTTCTATCGATTGTGCATGTTGAGTCCAAAATTTGTAACATAAATATTTATGATAAAATACATTCAGGCTCTAATATATTTGTAAGAAAATATTTGGCTCACTTCCTCGCTGTTCTGCTCTGCAAAGAATAGATTGTCCATTTTAAATAAATCGTCTGAATCACGACTTTGGAGAGGATACGGACGGAAATATCTTCACAACATATAGAACAATATAAAATGCATACATTGAAAATTCTTCATTTCCATCGAAAATATTGTTGCTCCACAGCATTCCATCAATCAAAATGAACAATTTCATCTTCCATCAAACAAATATTCTTTTGCAATACTCAACCCATTCGCTGGAAATATTTCACTTGGTCAATCTGCCTTTGTTTTAGCTTCGGAGTCTCACTCCGTTGGCAGTTTCTGAGCATTTGATATTGCTTGATCATGTTCCATAACGAATAAGAGCCACAAAAGAAAAGGAGCACAACTCGATGTGTCGTGGCTGAACGGGCATATGAAGACAATGCGATAACAATAGGATGGATTTATGGCGTGGGGTGATGAAGTTACGTTTTTGGAGGAGGCAGGGTTTTGAGAGGAAATGAAACGATAAAAGGAAGATTTTTGGGGGAGAAAGAGGTGTTTTAGTGATATTTCAGAGGCAAAATGGATGTGTGGGAGATGGATAAGGATGGAGCCTGGAGGGGTTATTTTTGAGATTTTTGTGAGTTGGAAGGTGCATAAGTCGTGTTTATTGTGGAGAAAAGGAATTTGATGTGGAGGAGGTGGGATAAGAGGGGAAAACAAGAAGGGCAAAAGATGGGTGAAGCGAATGGAATATATTTATCGGAGTGGAGGATTAGAGATGGAGAGATGTGTGGAGGAGATGTTTTTTTATTTTCAAATGCAGGGAGAGAGAGGGGGTTCATATGAGGCAGGGCAAGGTGGAAAAGTTTTTGTGAGTGCGTGTATAATTAGAGGGGGAAGCGGGGTTGAAGAAAAAAAAGTGAAGAAAAATTTTCTTCATATTTTTATATAATTTATTTTGTGAACCGTTTGGCCGCGCCTCTCATTTGCAGGACAAGTGTTGGAGGCGGATGCGGAGGAAGACGGGAAGAAGGAACATCAGCGCTGGCACTTTGCATTGGAGGTGTGGAGACAGAGGAAGATGAGGAGCTGACTATGGGAGGTGTTTTGCAATGGAAAGAGACAGAAAAAGGATGGAGGTATTTATTTTTTGATTAGAGAAGGATGATGGGAAAAGGTGTTACAAGGAGTGAAAAAGAAAGGAATTTTGCAATTGTTTATGGAAGAGATGGAGGATATGTGGTGGAGGGGCGTTGTTGTTGTTTTGGAGGAAACGGAGAGAAGAAGAAGGCGATACAGCGGAAAGGGATGGGAAGGGGTTATTCAGATAGAATGCTCATGTCTTTTCATTTTTTTATAGAATGGAGTTTGTGGAGGTTATTTGAGAGAAGCAGAACAAGAAGTTGGACTTTGACTAATATTTTTTGAGGAATTGGAGGTGAAGCGAAGACGAGACAGATGGAATCTATAGGCAGAAAGGAACGATATTTGGAGGAGGAGAAGAAAGTTTGAGAAGAATGATCATTATAAGGGTGCGTATTTATATTTTTTTAATTTTAATTTTTTATATATTTTTTATTTATGAAATTAGGTTTTTTCACAGGACTGCTCAATGGCAATGAATGAACAAGGAATATGTCAAGAGGGGATATTGGATGCATTAAAAGAAATCAGGACATAATAATTGGAGGGGAGTAATGAGAAATGAGCCGGATGAAATATCAAGGAAACGAGAAGAAGATATTTTTATTTGAAGGTTTTGGAAGGCATTTACGATGAAACTTGTTTAAAGCGAAAAATGAGATCAAGGAATTGATGATATGGCAGAAGAAGAAATTTGAGAAAAAGTCGAGAAGAAGAAGTGGAAGATGGTGAAAAGAAAATGGTACGGGGCTTTTCATATTAATTAATTGAAATTTTTATTACAATTTTATATTTTTGTATTTTTTATAAATTTTGTTTTATTAAATATATATTTTTTTAATGATAGCAGGGGTTTTTTGCGTGAATATTCAAAATGAATGGATGCGAATGGAACAAGGTTAGGAGCAAAAGATGGAAACAAAAGGAAAAGGAATACCGGGAAAGCAGACGATGAAGAAGGGGCGGAAGAGATTGGAAAAAGGAATCTGAGCTTATTTAGATATTTTGCTTCGTGGCGCCAAGAGGCATGAGGAAGAGAAGGAGGCAAAAAATGAAGAATTTCAGTGAATGAATCGCATTTCTCATCTTCAACGGCATTTCTCTCGTCACGTTCCATTCCTCTTGTATCCCTTTCCAAGCTCACTTTTTTCAATATTTCAACAGCAACATCGGAATGTTCATCTCAAACAACTACGTCAACCAAAACCTCATGTTTTATGAGCAGCTGCTCATTCTCATCAGTCTGCGATGTGTATGATGGCGGAATTGTTCGCTCCCTCAACAATCCCTTGGCCCCTCTGACTGCCTCAAACACTTCATTTATTGGGTGTTGTCGGACAAAAAACGTTGTATGTGAAGGAAATGCAGATAATAAGAAACAGCCAGAGAGACAAAGCATTACAGAAAATATAGCGAATACATTCACTTGGTGCGAGTGGAATGGATCAAAGGCTACAGGAAATGTTCAAGACGGTTCTGATAGCGGTTCGAATGGCGGTGCGATTTATATGCATAATCTTAAGTCTGGAGAAATGTTCGTTACGCATTGTGCATTCAATGACTGTTACGCAAGTTGGGATGGAGGAGCCATCATGGCACATACAATCAAATCGGTGGACATCAGAAACAACTTTTATAATTCTTGTATTGCTCAAAATCAATTTGGCGGAGGAATGTGCGTTCATGCGATTTCAACATGTGTTCGGATCAGCGGATGCGAATTCCAGACTTGCAAAGCAAGCAGTGGCGGGGGAGGACTTTATCTTAATGATTTTCAGGTTTCAGGAGCAGGATGCATCCCAACAGAAAATGGAGAAGGGGAGAGTGCGTGTGTGTTTGACTGCTGTTTCACTTCATGCTCAGTCACAAATTCATATGGCGGAGGCATGTATTGTCGAAGTGTGCCCGCAACAGAATTCAAAATGAGAAATATCAAATTCATATCGTGCACAGCGTTTTCGCATGGCGGGGGATTGGATTTGTTTCCAGACAAGACTTCAGCGCCTGTCAATGATTATTATTGTTTCTTCCTTTTCTTTCACGGATGTAGATGTTCAAGAGATCAGCCTCATGGCCATGATGTATATTATGAAGATCGATATAGCCTGTATTTATCCTCGAATAGTCCGTTCTATGAATGTTACACAACAAATACAGATGATCAGAGAGTATGCTACGGATATGATTATACGGATTCTAAGGGTTGGACATATCAGCACAAGGAAAAGAAGGATTGGCTGAAGGATAAGACGATTTATGTTTCTGTGAGTGGGAATGATACATCTCCATTTTGCGGGGCAAATGGATCAAATCCGTGTCTGACAGTGAAGAAGGCGTTTGAGATGTGTGAAATACAGATAAGCTTGTCAGTCACGCTGATGGAAGGGGATCACACAAGCGAAGCAACAACGATTGATATTGGAGAAAAGAAGATTTCAGTTATTGGAATGGGCAAAGAGAAGAGCGTGATTGGAACAGGAGCTGTTTTGCTTTTATTCTCTGCTCTGCAGTATTTTTATTCTCTTCCTTTTATTTTTTTCATCTCCTTCAGACACATTTTCACCTTCTTCTTCTTCTTCATTAATATCTTCAATTTCTGTTTTAGTATCTTCAATTATATTGTCTCCATCGTCTATTTTTAATATTTTGGCTGTTGGAATTATTCGGCTGGAAGCCATGATGAGGAAAGGAAATGAACAAAATTTGGAAGCAGAAGAGGATCGATTTCATTGGTCGTGAGATGGAAAGCGGAGATGGAGAAGAAGGGTTTTGAGATTGAAATTGGAGGGATGAGGGAATACTGGTTGGAGGAGGAGAAGAAACAACGAGGAAGAAAAAGTGTGTGAAGAAAACTCAAAATAAAAAGGTTAGCTGTATAATTTGTTTTATTTTTCTTGTACAATATTAATTCTTTGATGTTTCTGTTATATTTTTTTCATATTTTTCTTTGAACGATTTTAAATCATTTATTTTTTTATAATTATTTTATTTCAATAAGAATTTTTTGCATGAATATTCAAAAGCGAAGAATGCGAATGGAATATAGAAAGAAGGCAGCAGATTATAGTAGCCGAAAAAGAGAATTTGTTGAAGATAGATAATGAAGAATGTTTGAATGTAGTTTCCATTCAGAAGCATTGAAGAAAAAAGATGATTTTCTGCTTTTAATAGGAACCAATCGTCTCCAGCAGAAGAGGCGGGGAAAGAATCTGACTTTAGAAAATTATTTGCGGAAGGCGCCAAGAGGCAAAAAAGGTGTATGGTCAAAAAATCAAAAGAGAAGGAAGCGTTTCAATAAGAAAATCTCTCATCTCATCTTCTTCCTCATTCCTCTCATCGCCTTCCATCCCTTTTGTATCCCTCTCTCATTTGATATTTTTCAACATCTCAACAGCAAATGAGGCATGCTCACCTTCAACCACTGCGTCAGCCCAAACCTCATGTTTTCTGAACAGTTGCTCTTTTTCATCAGTTTGTGATACATATGATGGCGGAATTGTCCCCTCTCTGAACAACCCCTTAGCCTCTTTGACAGCCTCAAACACCTCATTCATTGGGTGTTGTCGGACAAGAAATGTTGTATGCGAAGGAACTGCAGAGGTACCATTGAAACCAGACAGACAGAATGAAACATTCAATGGAGCGAATACATTTGTTTGGTGCGAATGGAGTAGATCGAGGACAACAGGAACAAGCGATTCTGTTTCAGATGGAATATCGAGTGGTGGGGCTATCTGCATGTACAGCCAGACGTCAGCATCGGTGTCCGTTTCCCACTGCACTTTCAACAACTGCTATGCGTATTATGATGGAGGAGCAATCATGTGCTATAACATCAAATCTGTTGGGGTAGTTAACAATACATTCAACTCATGCTCCACGCAAGCCTGGGCCGGAGGTGGAATGTACGCTTATGTAATTTCTTCATGTATTTGTATCGGTGAGTGTGACTTCCAGAATTGTAGAGCAAATTATTACGGAGGAGGATTATGCCTTGATAATTTTCAGGTTACAGAAACAGGATGCATTCCAACAGAAAATGGAGGAGGGGAAAGTGCGTGTGTATTTGACTGCAGCTTCACTTCATGCTCATTGACAAACAATGGGGGTGGAGGCATGTATTGTGTAAATATCCCTTCAACTCAGTTCAAAATGAGGAGCATTCAGTTTATTTCATGTTCAGCAATGGGATATGGAGGAGGTTTGGAATTATATCCAAATCGAGCAGCAGCACCAAATGATAAAAATTATTGTTATTTTTTGTTCTTCCATGAATGCAAGTGCAGAACAACTTCTACTCCGTATGGGCATGATGTTGAATATGTTGATACTTACAATGTCTATTTGAACTCAGGAAATCCGTTCTTTGAATGCTATACAACGAACGCAGATGAGAAGAGAATGTGCTATGCATACAACTACTCGAATGCAGGTGCTTGGACATTTGATCAAACATCAAAAAAGGATTGGCTGAAGGATAAGACGATTTATGTTTCTGTGAGTGGGAATGATACATCTCCATTTTGCGGGGCAAATGGATCAAATCCGTGTCTGACAGTGAAGAAGGCGTTTGAGATGTGTGAAATACAGATAAGCTTGTCAGTCACGCTGATGGAAGGGGATCACACAAGCGAAGCAACAACGATTGATATTGGGGCAAAGAAGATTTCAGTCATTGGGAAGGGAAGGGAAGCAAGTTCGATTGGAACAGGAACACTTTCAGCAGCAGAAGCGCTGTTCAGTATGACGAGTGGCCATTTGGGAATGAGCCATTTGAAGGTTGATTGCAACTCAACAGCAGATTTTTCTTCACCAAGCGTGGTAGTGGCATCTGATGGAGCAGGCAGAACACTTTCCCTGAAAGAATGTTTCAGGAAGAGAGTTATTTGTATGCAGAAAACGATAGCCGAAGGATGCAAATAGACATGGCTTGCAATGGCAGTGATATTTTCATCGTGCCCTGAATCAGTTCTTGTGTATGCAATTTTTCTTTCAAAAATTGTTCGAAGATATGATGCATCAGTTGATATGTGTTTCTTCTTCTTTTTTTCTTTTCTTTTGGAGGGAGGGGAATAAAAATAAAATATTAAAAACAAAAAAAATCTAAGCTTATGGATGAATTATTTATTTTTAAAGAGGAACTGAAAAAAAAAAAAAAATAAAAACAGTTGTTGTTTGATCTTTCTCTGAACCATTTAACTCATCAATCCCTTTTTGTCAATGATAATATTTTTATTTTTTGATTTTTGAAGAGGCTTGGAGATGTTCAAGGAGATTCAAATAAATATTATTATTATTTTCTGAATATTGTGTTTGTTTTGCGAAGCATTTTAAGAACATTTTGTTTTGGAAGTTTGTTTTTGTTTACAGATGTGCGATTACTGGCTGAGAGTTTTTTCAGAGAAAGTTAGTTCTGATTTTTAAAAATACTTTTGAGGTTGATCCGTCACGGGCATTTATTTATTATCTATAACACACACACACACACAACACACTCAAACAAATAGAAATCAAAAAATACAGACATTTTATAAAATGCTCATGTTTTGTGTTTTTTCTTTCCATGTTTTTTTTTTAACAAAAATCTTTAATTCTTCAATAAATTGTGTTTTTTTCTGTGTGACTTTGTTTTATAGAAGAATTAAAAAATTTTGGAGGAAAACAAGGAATTGTGACAATTTTTCATTTTTCAGATGAAAGAGAAGAGAAGAGAAGATGAAAGTGGTTTGTTTCTTTTATTTTTCCCGACAATGAAATGTTTGTTCGAGAGATATGTGAAAATAAGAAAATAAGGATTATCAATGGCATTGATCCGATTGAATTCATGATTTTATTCAATGGAGAATGAATCACTCAAATTTATTATTTTCTGTTGAATCCCGATAATATGGCAAAACAATGAAAATACTGATTTCAAAAAGAATCACCCATCCATTTCCTTGAGAAAACAGGAAAAAATATTGATATGGAACTCTTCCTTTGATAAGTTGTGATTCACCAAAATTATTCTTGAACAATCTTTTTGAAATTGATTGAATGAGAATATAATTTCAAAAATCAACCATTTGTTCCAATTTGTTTCCAAAAAGTCAATAATTCCATTTTCATTTTCCAAAGTGATTTAGGAACATTTCCAATTAAAAATGAATTAAAATACCAATCTTTCTTTTTTGATAAGTGATATTATTTGCAAAAACATTCATGTTAATTTATATGAATTTTATTGGCTTTGTTGATCATTTATTATTGTGATATTTCTTTGGAAAATGAAAACGGAATTGTTCACTTATTGGAAACAAATTGGAACAAAGGGCTGTTTTTTGAAATTATATTCTCATTCAATCAATTTCAAAAAGATTGTTCAAGAATAATTTTGGTGAATCACAACTTATCAAAGGAAGAGTTCCATATCAATATTTTTTCCTGTTTTCTCAAGGAAATGGATGGGTGATTCTTTTTGAAATCAGTATTTTCATTGTTTTGCCATATTATCGGGATTCAACAGAAAATAATAAATTTGAGTGATTCATTCTCCATTGAATAAAATCATGAATTCAATCGGATCAATGCCATTGATAATCCTTATTTTCTTATTTTCACATATCTCTCGAACAAACATTTCATTGTCGGGAAAAATAAAAGAAACAAACCACTTTCATCTTCTCTTCTCTTCTCTTTCATCTGAAAAATGAAAAATTGTCACAATTCCTTGTTTTCCTCCAAAATTTTTTAATTCTTCTATAAAACAAAGTCACACAGAAAAAAACACAATTTATTGAAGAATTAAAGATTTTTGTTAAAAAAAAAACATGGAAAGAAAAAACACAAAACATGAGCATTTTATAAAATGTCTGTATTTTTTGATTTCTATTTGTTTGAGTGTGTTGTGTGTGTGTGTGTGTTATAGATAATAAATAAATGCCCGTGACGGATCAACCTCAAAAGTATTTTTAAAAATCAGAACTAACTTTCTCTGAAAAAACTCTCAGCCAGTAATCGCACATCTGTAAACAAAAACAAACTTCCAAAACAAAATGTTCTTAAAATGCTTCGCAAAACAAACACAATATTCAGAAAATAATAATAATATTTATTTGAATCTCCTTGAACATCTCCAAGCCTCTTCAAAAATCAAAAAATAAAAATATTATCATTGACAAAAAGGGATTGATGAGTTAAATGGTTCAGAGAAAGATCAAACAACAACTGTTTTTATTTTTTTTTTTTTTTCAGTTCCTCTTTAAAAATAAATAATTCATCCATAAGCTTAGATTTTTTTTGTTTTTAATATTTTATTTTTTATTCCCCTCCCTCCAAAAGAAAAGAAAAAAAGAAGAAGAAACACATATCAACTGATGCATCATATCTTCGAACAATTTTTGAAAGAAAAATTGCATACACAAGAACTGATTCAGGGCACGATGAAAATATCACTGCCATTGCAAGCCATGTCTATTTGCATCCTTCGGCTATCGTTTTCTGCATACAAATAACTCTCTTCCTGAAACATTCTTTCAGGGAAAGTGTTCTGCCTGCTCCATCAGATGCCACTACCACGCTTGGTGAAGAAAAATCTGCTGTTGAGTTGCAATCAACCTTCAAATGGCTCATTCCCAAATGGCCACTCGTCATACTGAACAGCGCTTCTGCTGCTGAAAGTGTTCCTGTTCCAATCGAACTTGCTTCCCTTCCCTTCCCAATGACTGAAATCTTCTTTGCCCCAATATCAATCGTTGTTGCTTCGCTTGTGTGATCCCCTTCCATCAGCGTGACTGACAAGCTTATCTGTATTTCACACATCTCAAACGCCTTCTTCACTGTCAGACACGGATTTGATCCATTTGCCCCGCAAAATGGAGATGTATCATTCCCACTCACAGAAACATAAATCGTCTTATCCTTCAGCCAATCCTTTTTTGATGTTTGATCAAATGTCCAAGCACCTGCATTCGAGTAGTTGTATGCATAGCACATTCTCTTCTCATCTGCGTTCGTTGTATAGCATTCAAAGAACGGATTTCCTGAGTTCAAATAGACATTGTAAGTATCAACATATTCAACATCATGCCCATACGGAGTAGAAGTTGTTCTGCACTTGCATTCATGGAAGAACAAAAATAACAATAATTTTTATCATTTGGTGCTGCTGCTCGATTTGGATATAATTCCAAACCTCCTCCATATCCCATTGCTGAACATGAAATAAACTGAATGCTCCTCATTTTGAACTGAGTTGAAGGGATATTTACACAATACATGCCTCCACCCCCATTGTTTGTCAATGAGCATGAAGTGAAGCTGCAGTCAAATACACACGCACTTTCCCCTCCTCCATTTTCTGTTGGAATGCATCCTGTTTCTGTAACCTGAAAATTATCAAGGCATAATCCTCCTCCGTAATAATTTGCTCTACAATTCTGGAAGTCACACTCACCGATACAAATACATGAAGAAATTACATAAGCGTACATTCCACCTCCGGCCCAGGCTTGCGTGGAGCATGAGTTGAATGTATTGTTAACTACCCCAACAGATTTGATGTTATAGCACATGATTGCTCCTCCATCATAATACGCATAGCAGTTGTTGAAAGTGCAGTGGGAAACGGACACCGATGCTGACGTCTGGCTGTACATGCAGATAGCCCCACCACTCGATATTCCATCTGAAACAGAATCGCTTGTTCCTGTTGTCCTCGATCTACTCCATTCGCACCAAACAAATGTATTCGCTCCATTGAATGTTTCATTCTGTCTGTCTGGTTTCAATGGTACCTCTGCAGTTCCTTCGCATACAACATTTCTTGTCCGACAACACCCAATGAATGAGGTGTTTGAGGCTGTCAAAGAGGCTAAGGGGTTGTTCAGAGAGGGGACAATTCCGCCATCATATGTATCACAAACTGATGAAAAAGAGCAACTGTTCAGAAAACATGAGGTTTGGGCTGACGCAGTGGTTGAAGGTGAGCATGCCTCATTTGCTGTTGAGATGTTGAAAAATATCAAATGAGAGAGGGATACAAAAGGGATGGAAGGCGATGAGAGGAATGAGGAAGAAGATGAGATGAGAGATTTTCTTATTGAAACGCTTCCTTCTCTTTTGATTTTTTGACCATACACCTTTTTTGCCTCTTGGCGCCTTCCGCAAATAATTTTCTAAAGTCAGATTCTTTCCCCGCCTCTTCTGCTGGAGACGATTGGTTCCTATTAAAAGCAGAAAATCATCTTTTTTCTTCAATGCTTCTGAATGGAAACTACATTCAAACATTCTTCATTATCTATCTTCAACAAATTCTCTTTTTCGGCTACTATAATCTGCTGCCTTCTTTCTATATTCCATTCGCATTCTTCGCTTTTGAATATTCATGCAAAAAATTCTTATTGAAATAAAATAATTATAAAAAAATAAATGATTTAAAATCGTTCAAAGAAAAATATGAAAAAAATATAACAGAAACATCAAAGAATTAATATTGTACAAGAAAAATAAAACAAATTATACAGCTAACCTTTTTATTTTGAGTTTTCTTCACACACTTTTTCTTCCTCGTTGTTTCTTCTCCTCCTCCAACCAGTATTCCCTCATCCCTCCAATTTCAATCTCAAAACCCTTCTTCTCCATCTCCGCTTTCCATCTCACGACCAATGAAATCGATCCTCTTCTGCTTCCAAATTTTGTTCATTTCCTTTCCTCATCATGGCTTCCAGCCGAATAATTCCAACAGCCAAAATATTAAAAATAGACGATGGAGACAATATAATTGAAGATACTAAAACAGAAATTGAAGATATTAATGAAGAAGAAGAAGAAGGTGAAAATGTGTCTGAAGGAGATGAAAAAATAAAAGGAAGAGAATAAAAATACTGCAGAGCAGAGAATAAAAGCAAAACAGCTCCTGTTCCAATCACGCTCTTCTCTTTGCCCATTCCAATAACTGAAATCTTCTTTTCTCCAATATCAATCGTTGTTGCTTCGCTTGTGTGATCCCCTTCCATCAGCGTGACTGACAAGCTTATCTGTATTTCACACATCTCAAACGCCTTCTTCACTGTCAGACACGGATTTGATCCATTTGCCCCGCAAAATGGAGATGTATCATTCCCACTCACAGAAACATAAATCGTCTTATCCTTCAGCCAATCCTTCTTTTCCTTGTGCTGATATGTCCAACCCTTAGAATCCGTATAATCATATCCGTAGCATACTCTCTGATCATCTGTATTTGTTGTGTAACATTCATAGAACGGACTATTCGAGGATAAATACAGGCTATATCGATCTTCATAATATACATCATGGCCATGAGGCTGATCTCTTGAACATCTACATCCGTGAAAGAAAAGGAAGAAACAATAATAATCATTGACAGGCGCTGAAGTCTTGTCTGGAAACAAATCCAATCCCCCGCCATGCGAAAACGCTGTGCACGATATGAATTTGATATTTCTCATTTTGAATTCTGTTGCGGGCACACTTCGACAATACATGCCTCCGCCATATGAATTTGTGACTGAGCATGAAGTGAAACAGCAGTCAAACACACACGCACTCTCCCCTTCTCCATTTTCTGTTGGGATGCATCCTGCTCCTGAAACCTGAAAATCATTAAGATAAAGTCCTCCCCCGCCACTGCTTGCTTTGCAAGTCTGGAATTCGCATCCGCTGATCCGAACACATGTTGAAATCGCATGAACGCACATTCCTCCGCCAAATTGATTTTGAGCAATACAAGAATTATAAAAGTTGTTTCTGATGTCCACCGATTTGATTGTATGTGCCATGATGGCTCCTCCATCCCAACTTGCGTAACAGTCATTGAATGCACAATGCGTAACGAACATTTCTCCAGACTTAAGATTATGCATATAAATCGCACCGCCATTCGAACCGCTATCAGAACCGTCTTGAACATTTCCTGTAGCCTTTGATCCATTCCACTCGCACCAAGTGAATGTATTCGCTATATTTTCTGTAATGCTTTGTCTCTCTGGCTGTTTCTTATTATCTGCATTTCCTTCACATACAACGTTTTTTGTCCGACAACACCCAATAAATGAAGTGTTTGAGGCAGTCAGAGGGGCCAAGGGATTGTTGAGGGAGCGAACAATTCCGCCATCATACACATCGCAGACTGATGAGAATGAGCAGCTGCTCATAAAACATGAGGTTTTGGTTGACGTAGTTGTTTGAGATGAACATTCCGATGTTGCTGTTGAAATATTGAAAAAGTGAGCTTGGAAAGGGATACAAGAGGAATGGAACGTGACGAGAGAAATGCCGTTGAAGATGAGAAATGCGATTCATTCACTGAAATTCTTCATTTTTTGCCTCCTTCTCTTCCTCATGCCTCTTGGCGCCACGAAGCAAAATATCTAAATAAGCTCAGATTCCTTTTTCCAATCTCTTCCGCCCCTTCTTCATCGTCTGCTTTCCCGGTATTCCTTTTCCTTTTGTTTCCATCTTTTGCTCCTAACCTTGTTCCATTCGCATCCATTCATTTTGAATATTCACGCAAAAAACCCCTGCTATCATTAAAAAAATATATATTTAATAAAACAAAATTTATAAAAAATACAAAAATATAAAATTGTAATAAAAATTTCAATTAATTAATATGAAAAGCCCCGTACCATTTTCTTTTCACCATCTTCCACTTCTTCTTCTCGACTTTTTCTCAAATTTCTTCTTCTGCCATATCATCAATTCCTTGATCTCATTTTTCGCTTTAAACAAGTTTCATCGTAAATGCCTTCCAAAACCTTCAAATAAAAATATCTTCTTCTCGTTTCCTTGATATTTCATCCGGCTCATTTCTCATTACTCCCCTCCAATTATTATGTCCTGATTTCTTTTAATGCATCCAATATCCCCTCTTGACATATTCCTTGTTCATTCATTGCCATTGAGCAGTCCTGTGAAAAAACCTAATTTCATAAATAAAAAATATATAAAAAATTAAAATTAAAAAAATATAAATACGCACCCTTATAATGATCATTCTTCTCAAACTTTCTTCTCCTCCTCCAAATATCGTTCCTTTCTGCCTATAGATTCCATCTGTCTCGTCTTCGCTTCACCTCCAATTCCTCAAAAAATATTAGTCAAAGTCCAACTTCTTGTTCTGCTTCTCTCAAATAACCTCCACAAACTCCATTCTATAAAAAAATGAAAAGACATGAGCATTCTATCTGAATAACCCCTTCCCATCCCTTTCCGCTGTATCGCCTTCTTCTTCTCTCCGTTTCCTCCAAAACAACAACAACGCCCCTCCACCACATATCCTCCATCTCTTCCATAAACAATTGCAAAATTCCTTTCTTTTTCACTCCTTGTAACACCTTTTCCCATCATCCTTCTCTAATCAAAAAATAAATACCTCCATCCTTTTTCTGTCTCTTTCCATTGCAAAACACCTCCCATAGTCAGCTCCTCATCTTCCTCTGTCTCCACACCTCCAATGCAAAGTGCCAGCGCTGATGTTCCTTCTTCCCGTCTTCCTCCGCATCCGCCTCCAACACTTGTCCTGCAAATGAGAGGCGCGGCCAAACGGTTCACAAAATAAATTATATAAAAATATGAAGAAAATTTTTCTTCACTTTTTTTTCTTCAACCCCACTTCTCTTTCTTATCAAACATCAGTTCGCAAATACTCTCCCTCTTGCCCTGCCCCATATGAACCCCCTCTCTCTCTGCATTTGAAAAAAAAAAACACCTCCTCCACATATCTATCCATCCCTCATCCTCTCCTCCAATAAATATTCCATTCACTCTACCCATCTTCCGCTCTTCTTATCTTCCCCCTCGCCCCACCTCCTCAACAACAAATTCCATTTCTCCAACAATAAACACGACCTCCACGCCTTCCAACTCACAAAAATCTCAAAAACAACCCCACACAACCTCATCCCAATCCATCTCCCAAACATCCATTATGCCTCTTAAACCTCCCAAAAACACCTCTTTCTCCCTCCAAAAATATCTTTTTATCGTTTCTTCCCCCTCCAAAACCCTGTTCCCTCAAAAAACTCAACTCCATCACCCCACACCATAAATCCATTCTTTTACAATCGCGTTGTCTTCATATGCCCGTTCATCCACGACACATCGAGTTGTGCTCTTTTTCTTTTGTGGCTCTAATTCGTTATGGAAAATGATCAAGAAATGTCAAACGCTCAGAAACTGCCAACGGAGTGAGACTCCGAAGCTAAAACAAAGGCAGATTGACCAAGTGAAATATTTCCAGCGAATGGGTTGAGTATTGCAAAAGAATATTTGTTTGATGGAAGATGAAATTGTTCATTTTGATTGATGGAATGCTGTGGAGCAACAATATTTTCGATGGAAATGAAGAATTTTCAATGTATGCATTTTATATTGTTCTATATGTTGTGAAGATATTTCCGTCCGTATCCTCTCCAAAGTCGTGATTCAGACGATTTATTTAAAATGGACAATCTATTCTTTGCAGAGCAGAACAGCGAGGAAGTGAGCCAAATATTATCTTACAAATATATTAAAGCCTGAATATATTTTATCATAAATGTTTATGTTACTCATTTTGGACTCAACATGTGGCATATGGAAATACGATGAAAAATGAATATTGATGGAGCAGAAATGAACGGGGTTGGAAGATATCCAAGGCAAAAAGGAAGAACAGCCAAATTCAATGAAAAGGGAACCTATTTGAAGAAGAAGAGGAAATATTGAAGAATTTGTTGAAGAGATTGGAGCAGATGACTGAAACACAACTTTGGAGGCAGCTGCAGCAGAACAAGGCGACTTTCTTGGGATGTGAATGGCAAGACATTGCTTTTATGGACCGGGGGAGCGATGGAACTGCTTTTCATTGCTTGGCTTGAGAGGCGAAAATACGAGAAAAACAGAAAGTTTGGCGTTATACAGGCAGCTGAGGAAAATGATAGGCAAAATGGACTTTGAATCATTTAACCTTTGTCTTCAGCCTTATGTCATCGAAGGGTTATCCATTGAATCAGAGAACGAGGTTTTTTTTTGAAGCTATCTTCGACAGAAAATATCCGAAATAAAAGATCTTAAAAGCCTCTTCTACACCTTCATCTTCAACTTTTTTATCTCTTCTTCATCTTCATTCTCTTCATCGTCTTCATTTCCTTCATCGAATTCTTCTTCGTCATTATTTTCAAATGCATCTCCTCAACAATTAAAATTTTATATAATTTTTCTCTTCTTGGTCATAATCATATTTATCTTCCTCTTCTTCTTCCTAATATTCTTCTTCATTTTCCTCCAAGCCTTCTTCGCCTTCTTCGCCTTCTTCGCCTTCTTCGCCTTCTTCGCCTTCTTCGCCTTCTTCGCCTTCTTCGCCTTCTTCGCCTTATTCCTCTTCTTTCTCTTCTATCATTCTTCTTCGCCATCTTCGCCATTATCCACTCCCCTTAATTTATTAATTTCATTTTTTCCTTCGATTTGCCCTTCTTAGCCATCATCATCTCCTTCTTCTTCCTCTTCTGAGTCGTCCTCGCCTATTTTTGAAAGCACAAGTTGAAGGAGCAATTCGAATGGAAGCAGAACAGGAGAATGGAAATGGAATGTTTTTTTTTTTTTTGGAGGAGCAGAAGAGATACAAAGCTGTTAATTGTGTGACAGAAGGCGGAGTTTTGGGAAATGTGTGCGTTTACAGAAAGGAAATAATCTGAAGAAGGAGAAAGAAGAAGAACAGAAGCAATGAAGAATGGAGATTGTTAAAGGCATGAATACATATTTTTTTTAAACAAAAGAAATAACATTTTATCAAAATTTTCTAATATATATATATATATTGAAATTAGGATCTTTTTGGAAGAATATCTTCGTTGGATAAAAGCGCAAGATATGAGAAAAGATGGATTTTGAGGCAATCCCGGGAAGATGGCAGAAGGCGGGAAACGGAATGGGCATAGATGAGTGAGCAAAGGGAAAGATATGAAATGGATGGAAAAGGTTGGATTTGCGAAATGGAAAAGGTATTTTGAAAAGGGGGAAGGAAAACGATAAAAGATAGAGAGAAGAGAAATTGAAGAAATGGCAGAAGGAGAAATTTGAGAAATAATTGAGAAGAAGAAGGTATTTATAAGAAAACAGATTGAAAAGGAATGAAAGGAGGGAAATAAGAGGAACGGAAAGAGAAGATAGATTATATGATTTTTATTGAAATATTTGAAGAAGAGTGAGAAAAATGGAAGGGGATGAAAAGTTTGTTATGGGGATGGAGAAGGATGTTGAGGGAGGGGCATTTGATGTGAGTGGGAGCATTGGGGCGTTGACAAACATTACATTGAAAGGGTGGAGAAGAGAGGGAGAGATATACTTGGGCAGGCTGTTTGGAGGGAAGGGATATGGAGGGGAGAAGGGTGGAGGTGAAGGCAAAGAAAAAGCGAGTGAAGGAGGAGAAAGAGGAAGAGGAAGAGGAAGAGAAGGAGATGGATATGGAGAAGGCATCGAAGGGAGTATTTCGGTGAGCGAATCACGATTCTCTTCTTTTTGTGTCTCATCAGCCCCATTCCTCTCATCCCCTTCAATTCCTCTAATATCCCTCTCCAAACTCACTTTTTTCAACATCTCAACAGCAAATGATGCATGCTCACCTTCAACCACAATATCAACCCAAACCTCGTGTTTGATGAACAGCTGCTCATTCTCATCAGTCTGCGATGCGTATGATGGCGGGATTGTTCCTTCTCTGAACAACCCCTTTGCATCTCTAGCTGTCTCGAACACCTCGTTTGTTGAGTGTTGTCGGACAAGGAATGTTGTTTGCGAAGGAAATGCAGATCATAAGCTGACTCCAGACAGACAGAATGAAACATTCAATGGAGCTAATTCATTCACTTGGTGCGAATGGGATGGGTCGAAGACAACAGGAGAAAGCGATTCATGGACGGATGGAGAATCGAGTGGTGGGGCTATCTGCATGTATGGTCAATCAAACGCCTCTGTGTCTGTTTCTCATTGCTCTTTCAACAACTGCTATGCTTATTATGCAGGAGGCGGTATTTATTGTTACAATATCAAATCTGTTGAGATTGTGAACAACACCTTTGATTCTTGTACTGCACAAAGTTATCGTGGTGGTGGGATGTTCATTCATACTATTAAATTGTGTGTTCGGATCAGCGGATGTGAATTCCAGAATTGCAATGGAAGAGAATGTGGAGGAGGACTTTTGCTTCATACTTTTGATGTTTCAGGATCAGGATGCATTGGAACAGAAAATGGAGGAGGGGAAAGTGCGTGTGTATTTGACTGCAGCTTCACTTCATGTTCACTTACGAACAGTTGGGGAGGAGGCATGTACTGTTATGGAGTTCCTAATCAATTCAAAATGAGGAGCATTCAGTTCATTTCATGTTCTGCAATGACAAGGGGAGGCGGATTTCATTTGGAGCCAGCAAAACAAACAGCGCCAAATGAAACAATTTATTGCTATTTCCTCTTCTTCCATGAATGCAAATGCTTGGCCAATGTTTCATATGGTCACGATATGATATACTTAGATTATTACAAAGTCTTTTTGAATTCAGACAATCCTTTCTATGAATGCTATACAACAAATACAGATGACCAGAGGGTGTGCTATGGACATGATTATTCGAGTTCAACGGGTTGGACATTTCAGCACACAGAAAAGTGGGATTGGCTGAAGAGAGGGATTCTCAATCGGTTTGTGGCTGTGAGTGGTGGCGGTGAAGAAGATCTGTGTGGACTGGATGAGTCAAGTGCATGCCGAACAATTGGTGTTGCAGTCATTCGGAGCGTGATTCAAGTGAGCCTGTCAGTCACGCTGATGGACGGGAATCATCAAAGCGAGGCAACAACAATTGATATTGGGGAAAAGAAGATTTCAGTCATTGGAACAGGAGAGAATTCATCATCTTTGGAAATATCGGACTCACAATGTGAACATCATTGAGATTATGTTTATTGTTTGAGCACTTTTCATTGTTGGTACAAGATTTTTTGCCTGTTGCGAGATTTTGTCTTTTGTATTAGAAAAAGTGAAATAGAATAGTATTTTGATTGAAAAAATCGAAATAATTTGCTTATGTAATATTTTAAAAGTATTCAATCAAGCTAAAAAGAAAAAGAAAAGGAAAAAAAACAAACTTTAACAATGATGAAACAATGCATGTATTTGAGTGTTTCAAAAAAATCAGGAATGGAAATATGAAATTGTTATGGCTTTTTGGTTTAAAATCAAAAAAATATATAATATTCACAATCGCATCTGTAACAGGCTTGGCTGTAGATGCACTCTCTTTGACCCTTGCTAATAATCACAATCGTTTATAGTCACAAAAAATGTATCCAAAAATGAATGAGATTAGAAAAGATTTTGACAATGATTAGATATTGTTTTCATTGGCTGAGTGATTGATTTTGATGCTATTTCTTTGTTTATTTTTCTTAGATGCCAAAACGCAAAGAAATGGAAAGTTTTTATTCAAAAGAGTTATCAAAATTATCGAATTAAGTTGATAAAGTATCCATTTTCCGTAATCTCCTTTGCCGATAATGAATCACAAATTATCTTTATCTTTCGATCTAATTATTAAATATCGGAAACTGATAATTCAATACAAATACCGTTTTATCCTTTTTTTTCAAATAAAATAAATTCACCAGAAATGCAGTATTAATCGATATGATCACTTTTGCTTTTGCTCAATTTTTGGTGATCATATCAGATTTTTTATTTCAGTAACTGTTGCTTTTTCCATCAGGAAAAAAATACCACAAATATCAATAAATTTCACAATAACTGATGATTTATTCTTAGAAATGCAATATTTATAATTCCCCACTTATATCTGATATTCTTTGTGAGATGATATATCGACGAACGATTTTTATCAAAAAAATTAAGAATAAAAATTAAAAATTAAAAAAAAAAGTTTTTAACAAAAATTTCAATAATTTTGATTTTTGATGTTTCTTCACTTGAATAAAAACAAAAACAAATATGGGTGATTATTTTTGAAATTATAACTTTTTTCGGGGTGTTAATTTTTCTAAGCTTGTTTGTCATTGGGAAGAGATTTTGTATTCAAATTGAAAAATTATCACAACTGTTTTGAAAACAAATGTTTTCACTCAAATAAAGATGAAGATGTCTTCTATGAGCTTTTTCATTTTTCAGTGTTCTTTTGTTGATATTGAAGTTTTATTTTCGAACCGAAATTTTTGAAAGAAAAAAATTTGATATAAAAAATAATCACTAATATCTACAAGGATAACTGTTTTGACGTTGACCTGTTCAGCCATTTCTTTTTTCAATTGTTTGAAAGTTGTTCTTCCTGAAAAGAAACATCTTTTTTGTTGAACAAATTCAATTTATTATAATTAATGAAACTCAGCAGTTGGTTAAAAACTAATATTTCAAGATACCTCATCTTTCGTTTTTTCATGAGAGTATCATTTTTGATATTATCGACAAGAATCATAAAGATAGTGTGATGCGCCAGGCAGATATTGAAAAATGGGTAATTAGTTTTAAAATTTATCACTTTTGAATTATTAACTTCATTTGTGACATTCTCATATTGTTATCAACTTTCATTTCCCAATCTCAAATTTTCTTTTGCAATGAAATGTGTTGCGAGAAAAGCTGTCATGACTGTCATGACAATAATTTGAGATTGGGAAATGAAAGTTGATAACAATATGAGAATGTCACAAATGAAGTTAATAATTCAAAAGTGATAAATTTTAAAACTAATTACCCATTTTTCAATATCTGCCTGGCGCATCACACTATCTTTATGATTCTTGTCGATAATATCAAAAATGATACTCTCATGAAAAAACGAAAGATGAGGTATCTTGAAATATTAGTTTTTAACCAACTGCTGAGTTTCATTAATTATAATAAATTGAATTTGTTCAACAAAAAAGATGTTTCTTTTCAGGAAGAACAACTTTCAAACAATTGAAAAAAGAAATGGCTGAACAGGTCAACGTCAAAACAGTTATCCTTGTAGATATTAGTGATTATTTTTTATATCAAATTTTTTTCTTTCAAAAATTTCGGTTCGAAAATAAAACTTCAATATCAACAAAAGAACACTGAAAAATGAAAAAGCTCATAGAAGACATCTTCATCTTTATTTGAGTGAAAACATTTGTTTTCAAAACAGTTGTGATAATTTTTCAATTTGAATACAAAATCTCTTCCCAATGACAAACAAGCTTAGAAAAATTAACACCCCGAAAAAAGTTATAATTTCAAAAATAATCACCCATATTTGTTTTTGTTTTTATTCAAGTGAAGAAACATCAAAAATCAAAATTATTGAAATTTTTGTTAAAAACTTTTTTTTTTAATTTTTAATTTTTATTCTTAATTTTTTTGATAAAAATCGTTCGTCGATATATCATCTCACAAAGAATATCAGATATAAGTGGGGAATTATAAATATTGCATTTCTAAGAATAAATCATCAGTTATTGTGAAATTTATTGATATTTGTGGTATTTTTTTCCTGATGGAAAAAGCAACAGTTACTGAAATAAAAAATCTGATATGATCACCAAAAATTGAGCAAAAGCAAAAGTGATCATATCGATTAATACTGCATTTCTGGTGAATTTATTTTATTTGAAAAAAAAGGATAAAACGGTATTTGTATTGAATTATCAGTTTCCGATATTTAATAATTAGATCGAAAGATAAAGATAATTTGTGATTCATTATCGGCAAAGGAGATTACGGAAAATGGATACTTTATCAACTTAATTCGATAATTTTGATAACTCTTTTGAATAAAAACTTTCCATTTCTTTGCGTTTTGGCATCTAAGAAAAATAAACAAAGAAATAGCATCAAAATCAATCACTCAGCCAATGAAAACAATATCTAATCATTGTCAAAATCTTTTCTAATCTCATTCATTTTTGGATACATTTTTTGTGACTATAAACGATTGTGATTATTAGCAAGGGTCAAAGAGAGTGCATCTACAGCCAAGCCTGTTACAGATGCGATTGTGAATATTATATATTTTTTTGATTTTAAACCAAAAAGCCATAACAATTTCATATTTCCATTCCTGATTTTTTTGAAACACTCAAATACATGCATTGTTTCATCATTGTTAAAGTTTGTTTTTTTTCCTTTTCTTTTTCTTTTTAGCTTGATTGAATACTTTTAAAATATTACATAAGCAAATTATTTCGATTTTTTCAATCAAAATACTATTCTATTTCACTTTTTCTAATACAAAAGACAAAATCTCGCAACAGGCAAAAATCTTGTACCAACAATGAAAAGTGCTCAAACAATAAACATAATCTCAATGATGTTCACATTGTGAGTCCGATATTTCCAAAGATGATGAATTCTCTCCTGTTCCAATGACTGAAATCTTCTTTTCCCCAATATCAATTGTTGTTGCCTCGCTTTGATGATTCCCGTCCATCAGCGTGACTGACAGGCTCACTTGAATCACGCTCCGAATGACTGCAACACCAATTGTTCGGCATGCACTTGACTCATCCAGTCCACACAGATCTTCTTCACCGCCACCACTCACAGCCACAAACCGATTGAGAATCCCTCTCTTCAGCCAATCCCACTTTTCTGTGTGCTGAAATGTCCAACCCGTTGAACTCGAATAATCATGTCCATAGCACACCCTCTGGTCATCTGTATTTGTTGTATAGCATTCATAGAAAGGATTGTCTGAATTCAAAAAGACTTTGTAATAATCTAAGTATATCATATCGTGACCATATGAAACATTGGCCAAGCATTTGCATTCATGGAAGAAGAGGAAATAGCAATAAATTGTTTCATTTGGCGCTGTTTGTTTTGCTGGCTCCAAATGAAATCCGCCTCCCCTTGTCATTGCAGAACATGAAATGAACTGAATGCTCCTCATTTTGAATTGATTAGGAACTCCATAACAGTACATGCCTCCTCCCCAACTGTTCGTAAGTGAACATGAAGTGAAGCTGCAGTCAAATACACACGCACTTTCCCTCCTCCATTTTCTGTTCCAATGCATCCTGATCCTGAAACATCAAAAGTATGAAGCAAAAGTCCTCCTCCACATTCTCTTCCATTGCAATTCTGGAATTCACATCCGCTGATCCGAACACACAATTTAATAGTATGAATGAACATCCCACCACCACGATAACTTTGTGCAGTACAAGAATCAAGGTGTTGTTCACAATCTCAACAGATTTGATATTGTAACAATAAATACCGCCTCCTGCATAATAAGCATAGCAGTTGTTGAAAGAGCAATGAGAAACAGACACAGAGGCGTTTGATTGACCATACATGCAGATAGCCCCACCACTCGATTCTCCATCCGTCCATGAATCGCTTTCTCCTGTTGTCTTCGACCCATCCCATTCGCACCAAGTGAATGAATTAGCTCCATTGAATGTTTCATTCTGTCTGTCTGGAGTCAGCTTATGATCTGCATTTCCTTCGCAAACAACATTCCTTGTCCGACAACACTCAACAAACGAGGTGTTCGAGACAGCTAGAGATGCAAAGGGGTTGTTCAGAGAAGGAACAATCCCGCCATCATACGCATCGCAGACTGATGAGAATGAGCAGCTGTTCATCAAACACGAGGTTTGGGTTGATATTGTGGTTGAAGGTGAGCATGCATCATTTGCTGTTGAGATGTTGAAAAAAGTGAGTTTGGAGAGGGATATTAGAGGAATTGAAGGGGATGAGAGGAATGGGGCTGATGAGACACAAAAAGAAGAGAATCGTGATTCGCTCACCGAAATACTCCCTTCGATGCCTTCTCCATATCCATCTCCTTCTCTTCCTCTTCCCCTTCCTCTTTCTCCTCCTTCACTCGCTTTTTCTTTGCCTTCACCTCCACCCTTCTCCCCTCCATATCCCTTCCCTCCAAACAGCCTGCCCAAGTATATCTCTCCCTCTCTTCTCCACCCTTTCAATGTAATGTTTGTCAATGCATAAATAAGCCCATCTCCCCTTTCCACATCTTCTCCTGCTCATAGAAGTAAACACGCACTCACACCAAAAGTATCTCCACAAAACTGCCTTTTCCAATTGTAAACCTGTCACACCTTCTTTTTCAGAAAGATTTCACCTAAATTTATTCAGTTGCCATCTTCTGCAATTCTTCCCAAAGCACACAAATAAGCTTTCTGAATTGAAAATTCAAATGAGGTTGTTATCGATGATTCGTCAAGGGATTTCACTCTCTAAAGAACAAAAGAATCATCTTAAAATAATCAATGTCAAATAAAAATCGTGAGAAAAAAGAAGAAAATAAAAAATAAAATAAATAGAAAACCTCAATTGATTCACAGCCATCGTTATCTGCACCAAATCCAGATTCATTCCTACATCCCTTCCCTCCTTCTTCCTCTCGTTTCTTCACTTTCTTTCCTTCTTCTTTTGTTCTCGTTCGTTTCCTTCCTCTGCAGTTCTGCTTCTGCAACAAATAGCTTCCTTGTCCTGCATATGATCGAAGCATTCTTTTGCTTTTCTTGCACCACCGCTGCTGTCTCCTGCTATCAAACAATTTAATTCCCTATCTCATAGCATTAGCCACAACGCGCTATGGAAGCACCCTCACATTAAAAAAATGCCTCTGATTCAATAATTGCTGCAACTCTCCAGAAGACGAAGGAACACAATAACACATCAGACGACTTGCAGGTAGTCGAAAAGCAGAGTGAACTCAATCGGCTCCAGAGAATATATTCGGTTGAAAGCAGAATCTGAAGAATTCCCCATTTTTAAAAACCATTTCTAATAGAAGCCACAACACAAGATAAACACAAGCCAACATCATAACAATCAGAAATAAATAAATTAAACAGTCTTCAGAGAAATTGCTCACTCTCGATGTTCGTCTGAGAAAACATGGCCGTCTTGTCTAACGTTTGCAAACACCTCAGCGCACCCAATACGAAGCAACAAGGTCTCCACAAATCAACTCCGCATCGATGCCACGCAAATGGAGCATAACAATAAAATCTCTGGATGGTTGCGCTTGAAGATGCTGATCACAAATATTCTGTATTTTTCTGTAGTTGCCTGTGGCGTCGAAGAAAGCAAACTTCGAATGATAATCATCTTGCTTGCTCAAAATGGCTGTCCCTTCGAAGAATGAAATCCAAAAGCGTTTGGCCTGAATGTTGTTCGACTGCAAGCTAATATTCGACAATTGGATGTCTCGTAGTTGGCGTTTCTCCACTCTTTTGAAGCAAAAGCGGAATCAGAAAAAGAAATTCGCAGCCTTCCATGTCTGCCTGGCACAGTTCGAGAAACAGGAAAACCTTATAAATAAAATCGATATTTTGGGGCTCTCCTTTTTTTTCGTTGATTTATTGCCTTTTTTTTGTGATTAATATCCTTCCCTTGATATTGCCAGCCACTTTCCTTTCCAAAAAAATACCCCAAACTGCTCTCCCTGCATTTAATTACAAAATTCTATATAATTTTGTGCAGATTTTGTCCTTCACAGAATTCCTTCTTATTATCTTCATTCAACAAAACATCAGTTGAATTTGTTTTCACCTCTTGTTCCAAATAAAAATCATATATCTTGCGTAACTTCATTTATTTCCAAATTGCTATACAATAACAAGCTCCGTTCTCATCGTGTTGCTCTCCAAAGCGGAGATTGGCCATTTCAACAATAACTCACATTCCTGCACTTTGGAGAGGATACAGACGGAAATATCTTCACAATCAATTGAACAATATAAATTACATACATTATATCTTTTTGTGTAATTGATGAAATTGTTGCATTCCCCTTGGCCATCCAATTGACAAAAATCATCAGATAGAATTCCAAAAATATTGCATCTCCATCATTGTCCGTTGTCATCACAGGAAATAATATTCCTAGTTCTACAGATAATGTTCACTCACGGATTTCTCATTCTGTGAATGGAATATTCCAGTTCTTTCGAATCTGATGATCATTGAATCCATTACAAAAAGACTCAAACCAACAAATCATTTTAATATTTTCTTTTTCTCGGCAATGGCTGAGTGAAAAGGGACAAGGTTGAGAGGGGTGTGTGAAAACAAAAATTAAACTAGTTTTGGGGGATATTTGTTCATTTTCTGAATTTCATGTGTTTGGCAGTGTTTGATTGATAAGCGAGTTTGTTTGTGGGGAGCAGGGTTCAGTTTGTGGCTGATCAGAGAAGCGGATGCCCACAAAGAGAAAAAGGTGCTTGCAGCAGCTATGTTTGATGGGATGATTTTTCAGCAGTTCCTTTTTGGAAAAGAAAGGCGAGCGTGGGAAACAATGTTTGTGAGAAGGAGCAGGAAAGGGGAGGGGAATGGAGAGTGCGGAGCGGAGTGTCTGCTTGGCGGAAGAGCACATTACAAGTGGAATTTTCACACACATATTTTTTTATTTTAAAGGGGGTGACAAAAGCGAGTTGGATGTTGTATTTTGGCAGCTGATGGCTGGCGATGTTTGGGGATGCAGTCATGCTCACCTGGGCAGTCGAGGCAGCACAGGAAAGGGACTGTGCGATTGCTTTGTGAGCCTTTCACGGTGAAAGAGGAGACAGGTTTGATGATTTGTTTCATGAGAATATATATATATATTTTATATTTGAATTTATGATTATTTCTTTTTTTATTGAGGATATTGAGTGAATTGCCGAAAGATGCGCAGAAAGCCATCATATGTTGCCTGAGGGATGGCTATTGAACGCAGACTGTTTTTTAAGCCTAGCTTGAAGAATGAGAAGAGGAAGAAATATTCTATATTTTTTTTTTGGATTGAGGGCTGGATGGAGGAAGAAGGGAAGAGAAGAATGGTGAGAGCGGGGTTGAATGGGCAATGGAAGAGCGGGCGAAAACAACATTTAATTTTTTCTTTATTTGGAATTGGATTTGAAAGGCGAAGGCGTGGTGTGTGTGGTGCTTGGAGTGGATGATGTTGGGGTGAGAGTTAATTGGAGAGAGGCAAACAGGGGACGAGGGGAGCGAAGAGAAATGAAGATTTGTGGAGGTATTTTGTTCTTGTTTGTTCATTTTCTTCATGTATCATTTTTTATTTGTATTTGTATTTTTTAAATTTTTGATTAGATTGATGTGTGATGCGATCAGGTGTTGCCAGAAGCGCTGGGGGAGCATGAAACATGGGATGTGGAAACACTGCTTTTTCTGGGACATTCCTGGGAAAAATTGGTAGAATTCAGCAACTGAAGAGCGTTTGGCAGAATGATCCAGGCGGAAAAACTGAAGAGAATGGGAAAAGAAATTTTTGTGGAATTTTTATTTACAAAAATCTTTTCGGAAGCAGCAGCAGAAGAGGCAGAAAAGAGGAACTCAAGCTCAATGGGATATTTTTTGACATGGCACAAAGGATCATGTGGCAAATAAGTGAAGGGAAAGGAAGAATTTCTGTGAGTGAGTCAAGCCCCGTTCCTGTCATCACCTTCCATACCTCTTGTATCCCTCTCCAAATTATCATTTTTCAACATCTCAACAGAAAATGATGTATGTTCACCTTCAACCACAATATCAACCCAAACCACTTGTTTGATGAATAGCTGCTCATTCTCATCAGTCTGTGATGCATGTGATGGAGGTATTGTTCATTCCCTCAACAATCCCTATGCCTCTTTGTCTGTTTCCAAACACCTTGTTCATTGGGTGTTGCAGGACAAGAAATGTTGTATGTGAAGGAAATGCAGATCATAAGCTGACTCCAGGGAGACAGAACACAACAGCCAATGGAGCTAATTCATTCACTTGGTGCGAGTGGAACGGATCGAAGGCTGCTGGAGAAGTTAGCTCATACACCGATGGCTCTTCGAATGGTGGAGCAATCTGCATGTTCAGCTTATCGTCTGGAACGCTTTCAGTGAAATGCTGTTCGTTCAGTGGATGTGAAGCGTATTATTCGGGAGGAGGCATTCATTGCTACAACATCAAATCGGTTGATATAACAAATAACACATTCGACTCGTGCACTGCTCGAACATGGATTGGAGGAGGGATATGTGTTTATACAACTTCAACATGCACTCGAATCAGCGAATGTGACTTCCAGAATTGCAAAGCAAATTATTATGGAGGAGGACTTGAACTTGAAAGTTTTCAAGTATCTGGAACAAATTGCATTGGAGAAGAAAATGGAGAAGGGGAGAGTGCGTGTGTGTTTGACTGCAGTTTCACTTCATGCTCTCTTACAAATTCATATGGTGGAGGTATGTATTGCTACAATGTTCCTGCTGCATTCAAAATGAGGAGCATTCAGTTTATTTCATGCTCAACAGCTGCAAATGGAGGAGGATTATGCTTCAGACCAGAAAAACAGAAAAGCCTGATGATGGATTCTATTGTTATTTCCTGTTCTTCCATGAATGCAAATGCAGAACAACTTCAACACCATATGGACATGATGTGTATTACGTGGACTATTACAGTTCACATTTACACTCAAACCCATTTTATGAATGCTGCACCACAAACAGTAATGATAAAAGGATATGTTATGTTTATAACTATTCGAGCTCAGAGAGTTGGGTGTATCAGCACACGGAAAGAAGGATTGGCTGAAGGACAAGACAATATATGTTTCTGTGAATGGGAGTGATGGATATGAGCTATGTGGGGCAAATGGATCAAATCCGTGTCTGACAGTGAAGAAAGCGTTTGAGATGTGTGAAATACAGATAAGCTTGACAATCACGCTGATGGAAGGGAATCATCAAAGCGAAGTAACAACAATTGAGATTGGAGAAAAGAAGATTTCAGTCATTGGGACAGGCAAAGATAAAAGTTCGATTGGAACAGGAGCCCTTTCATCGGTAGGAATGCTATTCAGTGTGTCAACAGGACATCTTGGAATGAGTCATTTGAAAGTCGATTGTAACTCAAATATAAATCCTTCGCCGAATGTGGTTGTGGTGTCTGATGGGAACTATTTATTTTGCTTAGAGGTTGTATAGATGAGCGTTTCTTTTTCATCAGAGCCGAATCCTTTTTATTTTTTTTAAATTTAATTTGCGATTTTATTTCGATGGGCAGATTTTTGCGTAACGAAACTTTTCCATGTTATACTTCTTTTTACAATATTAAAACAGTATTAAACGAATTGTACCATTTCTTATAACGTTTTCTTTTACGCGCATGTAAAAGAAAAATAAACTATTTCTTAAAAAATAGGAAAAGTTCAAATTTTAAACTTTTATTTTTATTTATATTTCTTGAAATGAATACAGGTATTTATTTTTATTTTTAATTTTAATTTTTTTATGATTAAATTTTTCTTTGGTTTGTAAGCTAAGATGGTTATTCGCTGTTCTATTTTATTTATTTTTATTGTGCTCTTTCAGATTTCTGTTTTATTGTTCATTGCAGAGTGTATTAATTTCTAGTCAATTGAATTTAGTTTACTGAAGTGTTGGAAAGCCTGTGCTCTTTTATTGTGTAATCTTTTTAAATTGAATAATGGATGCTATTTGAATGTTGTAATATTGCTGTGTGCAATTGCAGAAATGAAACAAGGAGCCCTGTCAAAAATTAAAAACAATTAAAAATCTATCAAAACGTGCTTTAATTCTTAAATCCAGAGTGATGATTTGAATCTGTAATTTATAATCTCAACCATGTTTTCAAGCTGTATACAGCTTGACGCAAACTTATTGACGATTGAATATGCACAAAACATTTGTAATGCAGGAATTAATACGAATTTTCAAGTATTTTTGTGCTGTTCATCAAAAATTGTGTTATTAAAAAGAAAAAGAAAAAGAAAAAGAAAAAGAAAAAGAAAAATAATGTTCAAAAATATCAAATTAATCAAACTCTCAGCTATTTATTAGCTCAACAATTGTTCCAATTTATTGTTTTGTTAATTTTCGTTTTATGCCTGAAAAACTGGGTTAAAATTTTTGAAATTGTGTCCATTGAAAATAATTCAAAATTCAAAATTTCATAACTTAATTTCGAAACGAAAAAATGTGGGGGAAAATATGAAACTTCAAGCTTTTTCAATGAAATAATTTGCACGGTGGATGAACTTTTTGTGATCCAAAAATATAAGCAAAACGGGTTTATTCATTCGAATCCTTCACATGTGTGTGATTCTTTTTGAAAAGTCGCAAATGTTAAACATTTTGAATTAATGATAATGTTTCTAATTTGATCAGTTTTCACTTTGAATCCCTTAAATTTTATAATTATTCAAATTTAATTTCACAAACCTTTGAGATGCGAAAATTATTGCATTATGAAGAAATTTGATGGATTTGAAGTGAAAACAAATCAAATAAGAAACATTATCATTAATTCAAAATGTTTAACATTTGCGACTTTTCAAAAAGAATCACACACATGTGAAGGATTCGAATGAATAAACCCGTTTTGCTTATATTTTTGGATCACAAAAAGTTCATCCACCGTGCAAATTATTTCATTGAAAAAGCTTGAAGTTTCATATTTTCCCCCACATTTTTTCGTTTCGAAATTAAGTTATGAAATTTTGAATTTTGAATTATTTTAAATGGACACAATTTCAAAAAATTTTAACCCAGTTTTTCAGGCATAAAACGAAAATTAACAAAACAATAAATTGGAACAATTGTTGAGCTAATAAATAGCTGAGAGTTTGATTAATTTGATATTTTTGAACATTATTTTTTCTTTTTTCTTTTTTCTTTTTTCTTTTTTCTTTTTTCTTTTTTTAATAACACAATTTTTGATGAACAGCACAAAAAATACTTGAAAATTCGTATTAATTCCTGCATTACAAATGTTTTGTGCATATTCAATCGTCAATAAGTTTGCGTCAAGCTGTATACAGCTTGAAAAACATGGTTGAGATTATAAATTACAGATTCAAATCATCACTCTGGATTTAAGAATTAAAGCACGTTTTGATAGATTTTTAATTGTTTTTTAATTTTTTGACAGGGCTCCTTGTTTCATTTCTGCAATTGCACACAGCAATATTACAACATTCCAAATAGCATCCATTATTCAATTTAAAAAGATTACACAATAAAAGAGCACAGGCTTTCCAACACTTCAGTAAACTAAATTCAATTGACTAGAAATTAATACACTCTGCAATGAACAATAAAACAGAAATCTGAAAGAGCACAATAAAAATAAATAAAATAGAACAGCGAATAACCATCTTAGCTTACAAACCAAAGAAAAAATTTAATCATAAAAAAAAATTAAAATTAAAAATAAAAATAAATACCTGTATTCATTTCAAGAAATATAAATAAAAATAAAAGTTTAAAATTTGAACTTTTCCTATTTTTTAAGAAATAGTTTATTTTTCTTTTTACATGCGCGTAAAAGAAAACGTTATAAGAAATGGTACAATTCGTTTAATACTGTTTTAATATTGTAAAAAGAAGTATAACATGGAAAAGTTTCGTTACGCAAAAATCTGCCCATCGAAATAAAATCGCAAATTAAATTTAAAAAAAATAAAAAGGATTCGGCTCTGATGAAAAAAGAAACGCTCATCTATACAACCTCTAAGCAAAATAAATAGTTCCCATCAGACACCACAACCACATTCGGCGAAGGATTTATATTTGAGTTACAATCGACTTTCAAATGACTCATTCCAAGATGTCCTGTTGACACACTGAATAGCATTCCTACCGATGAAAGGGCTCCTGTTCCAATCGAACTTTTATCTTTGCCTGTCCCAATGACTGAAATCTTCTTTTCTCCAATCTCAATTGTTGTTACTTCGCTTTGATGATTCCCTTCCATCAGCGTGATTGTCAAGCTTATCTGTATTTCACACATCTCAAACGCTTTCTTCACTGTCAGACACGGATTTGATCCATTTGCCCCACATAGCTCATATCCATCACTCCCATTCACAGAAACATATATTGTCTTGTCCTTCAGCCAATCCTTCTTTTCCGTGTGCTGATACACCCAACTCTCTGAGCTCGAATAGTTATAAACATAACATATCCTTTTATCATTACTGTTTGTGGTGCAGCATTCATAAAATGGGTTTGAGTGTAAATGTGAACTGTAATAGTCCACGTAATACACATCATGTCCATATGGTGTTGAAGTTGTTCTGCATTTGCATTCATGGAAGAACAGGAAATAACAATAGAATCCATCATCAGGCTTTTCTGTTTTTTCTGGTCTGAAGCATAATCCTCCTCCATTTGCAGCTGTTGAGCATGAAATAAACTGAATGCTCCTCATTTTGAATGCAGCAGGAACATTGTAGCAATACATACCTCCACCATATGAATTTGTAAGAGAGCATGAAGTGAAACTGCAGTCAAACACACACGCACTCTCCCCTTCTCCATTTTCTTCTCCAATGCAATTTGTTCCAGATACTTGAAAACTTTCAAGTTCAAGTCCTCCTCCATAATAATTTGCTTTGCAATTCTGGAAGTCACATTCGCTGATTCGAGTGCATGTTGAAGTTGTATAAACACATATCCCTCCTCCAATCCATGTTCGAGCAGTGCACGAGTCGAATGTGTTATTTGTTATATCAACCGATTTGATGTTGTAGCAATGAATGCCTCCTCCCGAATAATACGCTTCACATCCACTGAACGAACAGCATTTCACTGAAAGCGTTCCAGACGATAAGCTGAACATGCAGATTGCTCCACCATTCGAAGAGCCATCGGTGTATGAGCTAACTTCTCCAGCAGCCTTCGATCCGTTCCACTCGCACCAAGTGAATGAATTAGCTCCATTGGCTGTTGTGTTCTGTCTCCCTGGAGTCAGCTTATGATCTGCATTTCCTTCACATACAACATTTCTTGTCCTGCAACACCCAATGAACAAGGTGTTTGAAACAGACAAAGAGGCATAGGGATTGTTGAGGGAATGAACAATACCTCCATCACATGCATCACAGACTGATGAGAATGAGCAGCTATTCATCAAACAAGTGGTTTGGGTTGATATTGTGGTTGAAGGTGAACATACATCATTTTCTGTTGAGATGTTGAAAAATGATAATTTGGAGAGGGATACAAGAGGTATGGAAGGTGATGACAGGAACGGGGCTTGACTCACTCACAGAAATTCTTCCTTTCCCTTCACTTATTTGCCACATGATCCTTTGTGCCATGTCAAAAAATATCCCATTGAGCTTGAGTTCCTCTTTTCTGCCTCTTCTGCTGCTGCTTCCGAAAAGATTTTTGTAAATAAAAAATTCCACAAAAATTTCTTTTCCCATTCTCTTCAGTTTTTTCCGCCTGGATCATTCTGCCAAACGCTCTTCAGTTGCTGAATTCTACCAATTTTTCCCAGGAATGTCCCAGAAAAAAGCAGTGTTTCCACATCCCATGTTTCATGCTCCCCCAGCGCTTCTGGCAACACCTGATCGCATCACACATCAATCTAATCAAAAATTTAAAAAATACAAATACAAATAAAAAATGATACATGAAGAAAATGAACAAACAAGAACAAAATACCTCCACAAATCTTCATTTCTCTTCGCTCCCCTCGTCCCCTGTTTGCCTCTCTCCAATTAACTCTCACCCCAACATCATCCACTCCAAGCACCACACACACCACGCCTTCGCCTTTCAAATCCAATTCCAAATAAAGAAAAAATTAAATGTTGTTTTCGCCCGCTCTTCCATTGCCCATTCAACCCCGCTCTCACCATTCTTCTCTTCCCTTCTTCCTCCATCCAGCCCTCAATCCAAAAAAAAAATATAGAATATTTCTTCCTCTTCTCATTCTTCAAGCTAGGCTTAAAAAACAGTCTGCGTTCAATAGCCATCCCTCAGGCAACATATGATGGCTTTCTGCGCATCTTTCGGCAATTCACTCAATATCCTCAATAAAAAAAAGAAATAATCATAAATTCAAATATAAAATATATATATATATTCTCATGAAACAAATCATCAAACCTGTCTCCTCTTTCACCGTGAAAGGCTCACAAAGCAATCGCACAGTCCCTTTCCTGTGCTGCCTCGACTGCCCAGGTGAGCATGACTGCATCCCCAAACATCGCCAGCCATCAGCTGCCAAAATACAACATCCAACTCGCTTTTGTCACCCCCTTTAAAATAAAAAATATGTGTGTGAAAATTCCACTTGTAATGTGCTCTTCCGCCAAGCAGACACTCCGCTCCGCACTCTCCATTCCCCTCCCCTTTCCTGCTCCTTCTCACAAACATTGTTTCCCACGCTCGCCTTTCTTTTCCAAAAAAGGAACTGCTGAAAAATCATCCCATCAAACATAGCTGCTGCAAGCACCTTTTTCTCTTTGTGGGCATCCGCTTCTCTGATCAGCCACAAACTGAACCCTGCTCCCCACAAACAAACTCGCTTATCAATCAAACACTGCCAAACACATGAAATTCAGAAAATGAACAAATATCCCCCAAAACTAGTTTAATTTTTGTTTTCACACACCCCTCTCAACCTTGTCCCTTTTCACTCAGCCATTGCCGAGAAAAAGAAAATATTAAAATGATTTGTTGGTTTGAGTCTTTTTTGTAATGGATTCAATGATCATCAGATTCGAAAGAACTGGAATATTCCATTCACAGAATGAGAAATCCGTGAGTGAACATTATCTGTAGAACTAGGAATATTATTTCCTGTGATGACAACGGACAATGATGGAGATGCAATATTTTTGGAATTCTATCTGATGATTTTTGTCAATTGGATGGCCAAGGGGAATGCAACAATTTCATCAATTACACAAAAAGATATAATGTATGTAATTTATATTGTTCAATTGATTGTGAAGATATTTCCGTCTGTATCCTCTCCAAAGTGCAGGAATGTGAGTTATTGTTGAAATGGCCAATCTCCGCTTTGGAGAGCAACACGATGAGAACGGAGCTTGTTATTGTATAGCAATTTGGAAATAAATGAAGTTACGCAAGATATATGATTTTTATTTGGAACAAGAGGTGAAAACAAATTCAACTGATGTTTTGTTGAATGAAGATAATAAGAAGGAATTCTGTGAAGGACAAAATCTGCACAAAATTATATAGAATTTTGTAATTAAATGCAGGGAGAGCAGTTTGGGGTATTTTTTTGGAAAGGAAAGTGGCTGGCAATATCAAGGGAAGGATATTTATCACATAAAAGGAAGGAAAATATAACAAAGCAATGAGAGTTGAGCTCGATAATTCAACATAACATATCATCAACTTCTTTTCTACAATTAGAAGAAATGAACGAAGCTTTGTGAAGTTTTTATCGAACATCGAAGAAGACAACTCATTTTTCCTCAACACAGAATATGATGGATATATTTGGGTTCTGGCTCAGTCATTTGTCTGACTGAATTTTTAGATAGAATTGCATGGCGGAACAAAAGGCAATGCTGTTTCCTCATCGTCTGTATTTGGGTATATTGAACAGGAAGGAGCAGGGGCGTTGTCATTTTGTTTTGATCTGCTTCAACTTCATCAGGACCAGCAGAATGCTTTGCAAACGCGTTCTTCTTCTTCTTCTTCTATTGGTATATTTTTTGCCTTCTCGCAGCGGCACAGCCAGAGTTGGGATCAGCTGTTTCCAAAATGTTGAAGTCTGAGGCAAGGCCGGAAATCCAATGTTTGTCCTCCTTGATGTTTTATCAATAATTTAATATTTTTTTTTGTTGGAATCTTTTATCTTCTGCTCTTTTTGCGATGCTTGGAAAGAAGGGATGTTATTTTTTTTTTGTTTATCTTGTCTTTTCACTTGAGGCACGCGACTTGCTGCTCGGTGTTTGAGAGGCAGAGAATTGAGCAGAAACAGCGGAATGAGAAGAACAGAGGAGATTCATCCTGAATCTGAATCAAAATATGAATGTAAGAATGGGGATGGGGATGGGGATGAGAAAGGCAGCAGACTTCATTTGCATCATGAAATGCATGTGTTTTTATTCGCCTTTTTGGGGAGCAGTTAAATGGAAATGATATGCTTGTGTTTTTGTTTCGGCTGTTCTGGCAAGGGAAGAAGCAAAGAAGGAAGAATTGGACAGAAAGAAAGGAATGGCAGATGGGCTGATGGTCAATAAGTGTTTTTTTGAAGATCCGATTCCAAATGCATGGAACGGGGAAATGCAGTCACGGAGCATGTTTTCAATTCTAGGATGTGCTTCGATTAATGGCAAGGCTAAGGCAAGAGAAAAAGAACGTTTGAACTTGTTTGATTTATCAATCAACGCTCATGAGTTTTGAAGGCAAAAGTGTTTTTTCAAAAGATTTCAATCAGATGAATGTTTGGCAGAAGAAGAATAAGGAGGAGAAGATTGAATTGGAACATTGAAAAGGATATTGCCTTATTTAAGGTGTATTTTTTTTTTGTCTGATTTTTTCAAATAAGAATTATTATTTTTTTCTTCAGGAATTATGATATTTGCTGTTATGTTCAATGTCTAGGGACGAGCATGGAATGAAGAAAGGCGGGTTTTTGAGCGCTTTTGTCAATAATAGCAGGGCGCTTCGATTGAAAAGCTTTTGAGCAGGTTATCCGGGGCGTTTGTCGTTTTTGTATGTTTCTGCAGAAGCATACAGAATGGAAAAAGGAATTTCACCTGATGGTTTTGCAAAGCCTTTTTACTGGAGCAGCTGAAGAAGAGACAAGCGTAGGCAAAAAACGGAATTCAATCCTATTGGGATATTTTGCGGGATTGAGCCAAGAGGAAAAGCAAGCCATTTGGAGGGAATTCTGAAGCGAGACTCATGAGAGCAGAAAAATGAAGAATTTCTGTGAGCGAATTGCATTTCTCATCTTCAACAGCATTTCTTTCATCATCTTCAATCCCTCTTGCTCTCCAAACTCACATTTTTCAACATCTCAACAGCAAATGATATATGCTCACCTTCAACCACGATGTCAACCCAAGCATCATGTCTGATGAACAGCTGCTCATTCTCATCAGTCTGCGATGCGTATGATGGCGGAATTGTTCCCTCTCTCAACAATCCCTTGGCCTCCTTGACTGCCTCAAACACTTCATTCGCTGAGTGTTGTCGTACAAGAAACGTTGTATGTGAAGGAAATGCAGATGTCAAGTTGACTCCAGGGAGACAAAACATAACGGAAAATGGAGCAAACTCATTTATTTGGTGTGAATGGGATGGATCGAAGACAACAGGAGAAAGCGATTCCGTTACGGACGGGATATCGAGTGGAGGGGCCATTTTCATGTACAATCTCAATTCTGGAGAGCTCTCTGTTTCGAATTGTCTGTTTAATAACTGTTTTGCATACAGCCGTGGGGGTGGGATTATGTGTCATACAATCAAATCTGTGCGTATCGAAAATAATGTGTTCAATGCCTGTACAGCACAAAACCATTACGGAGGAGGATTGTATGTGTATGGAATTTCAACATGTGTACGAATCAGCGGATGTGAATTGCAGAATTGTAAAGCAAATTATAATGGAGGAGGACTTTATCTTAATGATTTTCAGGTTTCAGTACAAGGATGCATTGGAACAGAAAGTGGAGGAGGAGAGAGCGCGTGTGTGTTTGACTGCAGTTTCACTTCATGCTCAGTGACAAGCACTGATGGTGGAGGCATGCGTTGTTATGGAGTTCCTAATCAATTCAAAATGAGGAGCATTCAGTTTATCTCCTGCATAGCTTCGTCACAAGGTGGGGGAATGAGATTGGAGCCAAATCGAGCAACAGGGCCAGTTGATGGGTGCTATTGTTATTTCCTATTTTTTCATGAGTGCAAGTGCTCAGCCAATCCTCCCAGTGGTCATGATATATTTTATGTTGATAAATACGATGTTTTCTTGAATGAGGGGAATCCGTTTTTCGAAAGCTATTCCACCAACAGCGATGATAGAAGAGTGTGCTATGTGTATAACTACTCGAATGCAGGTGCCTGGACATATGATCAAACATCAAAAAAGGATTGGCTGAAGGACAAGACGATATATGTTTCGGTGAATGGAAATGATAAATTTGAGTTGTGTGGTGCAAATGAATTAAATCCTTGTCTGACAGTGAAGAAAGCGTTTGAGATGTGTGAAATACAGATTAGCTTGACAATCACACTGATGGACGGGAATCACACAAGCGAGACAACAACGATTGAGATTGGGATAAAGAAGATTTCGGTTATTGGGAAAGGCAAAGATAAAAGCTCGATTGGAACAGGAACACTTTCATCGGTAGGAACGCTATTCAGTGTGTCAACAGGCCAACTTGGTTTATTGCACATGAAGGTTGATTGCAACTCAAGTGCAAATCCTTTTTCACCGAGTGTGGCTGTGGTGTCTGATGGGAGTGGGTCACTCTCATTGGAGGATGTTGCGATCACCACGAGTGTTTCTTCAGGAGACTATGTGATGTCGTCATCGGTGTTTGTGGTGGTGCTGTCACAACTGTCGATGGTTGGTGCGGAGATCAAAGATATGAATGTCTCAAAATCACTATTCTTTTAAACTTCTTTATCATTTATATCAAAGTTATCTTCTATTTCTTGTTCGTTTTCTTCTCTGTTTGTCTTTTTTTTCGATGCCTTCAGCGTGCTGTTATTGCTCTGCGAAAAGGATAAGAGAAGAACATAAACGCACTGAACACTCATGTTTCAATTTATGATATATTAGATGCTGCAATTAACGAAAGAGGAGAAGAATCGATTGAGATAAAGATGAACTTGAAAAGGGTTTAAAATGAGAAATGATAATATTATTTCATCACTTCGCATTTTAACTTTCATTTCATTTTTTATTTTCTCCTTTGTCTGGAAAGAAACAAATTGACTGTTTATTTTGCAAAACAAGCCACTTTCCAGGAAATCCAACGGATTGAAAATAGAAAGGATGTCTGAACATGCAATTGATGCTTTATTACAAAAATGCGATGTGAAGCTTTCTGATTTCCATGCAAAAGCATTCAACTTCCTCCAAAGAAATAAAAAAAAATGAGAACAGATTATCAATCGAAAAATAGAAAATCAAAAAGAAAAATCCGAGTGGTTATTCTCAAGCTGATGTGTGTTTCTCAACAAAAAATCTCAAGTGAAAGAAAAAGAAAGAAAAAGAGAAAGAGAAAGAGATAATTATTTCTGGAGCACAAACATTGAGAAAGACAAAAAATAAAAGCGAAGGAAGCTGAATAAATGCAAATCGAAACAATACATACAAGGAAAAAAAAATAGAAAAATGAGCATTAAGCAATGGAAAAAGATAAAAAAGAAAGAAAAAATATTTTTCAAAAAAACGATATTTAACAATTGGAAAAAGAAAACAATATAATTCTTTTTGGAATACAACATCGAAATGAAATGACCAATATTTTTGGCACAAGCAATGCAAACAAATTATCTCTGTTTCAATTGAAATTATTCAACAGAGAGCATTCTTTGGTGATTTCTGAGCACAGATAAAACAGTTTATGAGGGGGGAATAACGAAATAAACAAACAAATAAATAAATAAACAAATAAAAACTCAAAAGAAGAAGTAAAAAATAAAGAAGGCTGGAAAATCTGGATTTATTTGAGTGAAAAAAGATTAAAGATAAAATTAGTACAAAAATAAATACATTTTCAGGATTGAGGCAAAACTTTGGAAACACCAAATGAAATAATTCAATTCAAAAAATAAAATAAATTCTGCAATAGAAAAGAAAAGAAACGAAAGAGCACAATTGTTTCTTTTGAATGAAAAAGGGATCATCATTTTTGCAGAAGAGCAATTGAAAATAGCGAGGAATGAATAAAGTTGCCTCAAACTTTCAACAAAAGAAGCAAATAAACACAGATTATCAGCAAGAAAAAGTATTGAAATAAAAATTGAGAGAAAGAAAGAGAGAAAGAGAGAGAGAAAGAGAGAGAGAGAGAGAATGAAAGAATAATAATAATAATAATATAAAATAACATAAAATATAAATGCAATCCAAAGCAGAATACACACAAGAAGATAAGGAAAGAAGAGGATTGCTCAAAAAGCATTCAACATCGAGTGGGATTCAAACAAATGAAAAGAAAGAAATAAAAAAAAATTGAATGAAATGAATAGAAGATTGAAAATAGAAAGGTTAAAAAAAGAAGAAAAGAAGAAGAAAAGTTAAGATGATTTTGATAAGAGAAGAAAAAGAAAATAAAAAAAGAACAATAAAATTTTGATTGGAATAAATCAGATGTCATATAACAAGAATATTCTTATCGAATAAGACTAAATAAAGTTATGAAGAAAGAAAGAAATTGAAAAAATGTTTGAAAAAGAGAAAGAAAATTTCTTGTTTTTTTTTTTTTCTGCTCAACATTTATTGAGAATGGAATAAACATTGAATGAATGAAAGCATTCTCATTTTTGTTATCAATATTTTCTTTCCTTTTATTCTTCCTCTTCCTCTTTTTCCTTCTCCTTCTCCTTCTCCTTTTCCTTTTCCTCTTTCTCCTTCTCCTTCTCCTTCTCCTTCTCCTTCTCCTTCTCCTTCTCCTTCTCCTTCTCCTTCTCCTTCTCCTTCTCCTTCTCCTTCTCCTTCTCCTTCTCCTTCTCCTTCTCCTTCTCCTTCTCCTTCTCCTTCTCCTTCTCCTTCTCCTTCTCCTTGTATCGATATAACTTCATCCAATTGTTCATCTTCTGTCTGCTCATTTCAAACACTTTCGATAAAATCTTCTTTTCTTCTTCTTCTTCTTCTTCTTCCTTCAAATTATTTGTCTTTATTTCTTTTCTTCTTTCTCTTCTTCTTCTTTTTGGATAGAATACTTCTTCTTCTTCTTCTTTCTTTTCCTTTTCTTCTTCTCTTCCTCTTCTTTTCAAATCACAAATATCCTTCAGAATGCTCAAACAATCAGAATTTCTCCTTTTTTCATTGAAATTCGATGAAATTGATGAAAATGAAGAAGAAAGAGAAAGAGTTGCAATTTCATTGAATTTTGATGATTTTTGAGGGAATATTGAAGATAATGATGAAATTAATGAAATTAATGAAGATGATGAAGAAGATGAAGAAGATGAAGAATGAGCAAGATAAGAAGAAATTCCACATAAATTGATATCAAAATCTTTCTCATTTGTTTTTCTCTTTTCCTTCTTCTCCTTCTTCTTCTTCACAAAATTCATCATATTCATCCTCATCTCCTTCTCTTTCTTTTTCTTCATTTCTTCCATTTTTATCATCAAATATATCAATTTCTTCATTATTATCATCTTCTTCTTCTCTTCTTCCTCTTCTTCCTCCTCTTTCTCTTCCCCTTTCTCCTCTACTTCTTCGTTATCTTTTTCATTTTCTTCTTCTTCTTCTTCCTCCTCCTCTTCTTCCCCTTCCTCTTCCTCTTCCTCTTCCTCTTCCTCTTCCTCTTCCTCTTCCTCTTCCTCCTCATGTTCTTCTTCTTCGATTCTCAATCTCTTTCTTCTCCATTTCAGTGAACGATCATCCAATTCTTCTTCTTCTCCTTCTCCTTCTTCATCCACGTCATCTTCTTCCTCTTCTTCTTCTTCTTCTTCTTCCTCCTCCTCCTCCTCCTCCTCATCTGTATCTTCATATTCATCCTCTTCTTCTTCTTCTTCTTCAAATTCATCATTTTCAATGTCATCATCTTCTTCCTCTTCTTCCTCTTCTATTGTTTCATAATCATCTTCTCCTTCTCCTTCTCCTTCTCCTTCTCCCTCTTTCTCATCCAATGAAATAAACATCTTCCAAAATGTTCTATTAAAATTTTGAATTTCAAATGGAATTATTCTTTTTTCTTTCTTCTTCTCTTCTTCCTTCTCTTCCTTCTCTTTTATTTCTTCTTCTTCCTTCTTCTCTTTTATTTCTTTTATTTCTTCATATTCTTTTATTTCTTCTTTATCTTCTTTTCTTTTTATTTCTTTCTCTTCCTCCTCTTCTTTCTTTTCTTCTTTCTTCTTCTCTTTCTTCTCCTTCATTCTCTCTCTTCTCTCTCTTCTTCTTCTTCTTCTTCTCATCAGCATTTCATTCATCCTTCTGAATATTCTGTTTATTTCTCTCAATTTCTTCTTTCTATTCATTTTATTCATTTTATTCATTTTATTCATTTTATTCTTATTCTTCTTATTTCTTCTTCTTCTTCTTCTTCTTCTTCCTTTCTTTTTATTTATTTCTTTTTTAATCTCTTTTATTTCTTTTATTTCTTTTATTTGATTCATATTCTTCATCATTTCTTCGATTTCTTTTATTTCTTCTATTTTCTTCTTCTTCTTCAAAATCGAGTGAAAAGAACGAAAGAGAAACGAATAGAAGAATTGTGGGTGGAAGAAAAGAGATTTGAAAAGGGGAATATACAATAAAGATGATGAAGAGGAAGATGATGAAGAGGAAGAAAGAGAAGAAGAAAGAGGAGAAGAAGAAGAAGATAAAGAAGAGGAAGATGATTGCATAGGAGATATTGATGATGATGATGATGATGATGATGATGACAATTGAGAAGGAGGAGAAAGAGAAGAAGTGGGAAAAGATGATGATGATGATGATAAAGAAGAAGATGAAGAAATAGAAGAGGAAGAGGAGGAAGAAGATGATGATGATGATGTGAATATATCTTTGTCTCTATCTGTTATTCTACTGCTATTATCATCATCATAATTGAAATATATATTATTCATATTATTATTGTTATTATTCTCTTCTTCTTCTTCTTCTTCTCTTTCATTATCTTCTTCATCATTATCTTCATTATAACTGTCTTTATTATTATTATTATTATTTTGAGTATGAATGTATTCATCAGAAGATGAACTGTTCATGTGAGAGAGGAAGTGAGTGAAGAAAGAATGAAGAAGGAAGGGAGACAGAGGAAGAGAATATGAAGAAGGGGGAGGAGAAGAAGAAAATGAAGATGGAAAAAAAGAGGAAGAAGAATTTAATGGAGAAGAGGAAGAAGATGAAGATGAAGATGAAGAAGATTTTGATGATGATAAATTTATAGAATTTGAATAAGATGAAGAAGAAAGAGAAGAGGAAGACGAAGAAGATGAAAGAGAAGAAGAAATAGTTGAAGAGGAAGAAGAGGGAGAATAAGAAGAAGATGATGATGAAGAAGATGATAAAGAAGAAGAATTGAAAGAAGGAGAATAAGAAGATAAATAAGATAATGTTATTGAAGAGCACAAAGAAGGAAGAAAAGAAGAAGAAGGAAACAAATCAGAAGAAGAAGAAAGAGAAGAAGATAAAAAAGAAGAAGAGGAAGAAGAAGAAGAGGAAGATGATGATGAAAAAGATGAAGAAGGAGAAGATGATGATAAAGGTAAAATCGAAGAAGATAATGAAGAAGAAGGAGGAGGAGAAAGAGAAGAGGAAGAAGAAGAAGAGGAAGATAATGATGATTGTATAGAAGATGTTATATTTTCATCAGAAGAATAAATATTTTGTGTTGATTCTGTCGAAAATGATGGGAAATATATTTCTCTTTCTCTTTCTTCTCTTTCTATTTCTTCATTAAATTCTTCTTCTCTTTCTTCTTCTTCTCTAATATTAAATAATAATCCATATTTCTCTAATAATTCATCATAAAACGAAGATGATGAAGAAGATGAAGAAGAAGAGGGAAAAGAATAATAATTGGAAGAAGAAGATGATGATGATGAAGAATTTGTTATATTTATTCTATTTCCTCTTCTTCTTTCTCTCTTTTCTTCTTCTTCTTCTTCTTCATAAAAACAATAATTAGGAGCAATTATAATATCTTCTTCTTCTTCTTCTTCATTCATTTTTTTATCTTCTCTTTCAATTTCTTCTTCTTCTCTTTCTCTTTCTCTTTCTCTTTCTCTTTCTCTTTCTCTTTCTCTTTCTCTTTCTCTTTCTCTTTCTTTCATTTCTTTCATTTCTTTCATTTCTTCCTCTATTTCTTCTTCTTCTTTTAATTCTTCTTCTTCTTCTATTTCCATTTTATTATCTTTCATTTCTCTATTATTATCCAAACAATATAATTCTTCATTTGAAGAAGAAGAATATGAAGAGGAAGAAGAAGAAAGAGAAGAATTTATCGAAGAATAAAAAGGAGGAGAAGGAAGAGAAGGAGGAGAAGGAGAATTTGAAGAATAACTAGATGAAGAAGAAGGAGGATAAAGAGGAGGAAGAGAAGAAGAAGAAGATAATGATTGTGAAGATGATAAAGATAATGTTGATGATGATGAAGAAGAATAAAACGGAGGAGAAGATGGAGAAGAAGAAGATGATAATGATGATGAATTATTTGAAGATGGAAAAGAAGAAGGAGAATTTGAGGAAGAAGTGGTTGGATTATATGGAGAGAGAGAGAAAGAAGAATTAGAAGAGAAAGAGGAAGAAGAATTTGAAGTTGTAATAGAAGGAGAAGAAGTTGAATAAGAAGAAGGATAAAACGGAGGAGAAGAAAAAGAAGAAATTGGAGTTGAAGATAATAAACTTGAAATAGAAGGAGGAGAAGAGAAAGAAGAAAAATTTGAGGAAGAGGATGATAATAAATTAAATGGAGAAGAAGTCGAATTAGAAGAAAATAATGTTGAAGATGAAGAGGAGGAAGAATAAAAAGGAGGAGAAGAGAAAGAAGCAATTGTTGTTGAAGATGATAAAGATGATACAGAAGATGATGATGATAGTGAAGTTAAAGAGGAGGAAGAAGAAAACAAAGGAGAAGAAGAAGAAGAGGAAGAAGTAGAAAAAGAAATTGGAGTTGAAGATGGTACAGAAGATGTTGATGAAGAAGAAGAAGAAAGAAGAGGTTGATGAAATTGATTCAATTCCTGTGACAAATGTTGATGATGATGATGATGATGATATTCACGATTATTCATATTGTTCATATAAATCCTTCTTTTTTTCCCTTTTTCTTCTTCCTCTTCCTCTTCTTCTTCTTCCCTTTCTTTTCTCCTCATTTTCCTTAAAATATCATCTTCTTCTTCCATTTTTTGTTCATTTTCTTCATTTTTTCTTCTCTTTTCCATCAAACATTTCATTCTATCTTTCAATTTATCATTTTTCTCTTCCATTTTTTTCATCATCATCTTTTTCATTTTTTTCATTTTTTCTTCATATTTTTCCTTTTTCATTATTTTTTCTTCCTCTTCTTCTTCCTCTTCCAAATGAAAAATATCATTTTTTCTTTCCATTTCCTCTTCCCTTTCAAATTCTTCATTTCGTTCACTTTCTGAATCATCCAAACAAAATCCCAAAAAAGACGAACAAAATGGCAAATCGTTTTTCTTCATTCCTTTTTCATTTCTTTCGCTTTCCTTCGCTTTTCCTTCATCTTTTCTTCCTTCTTCACATCTTTCCTCTTCTTCTTCGCTTTCCTCCTCATCCTCTTCTTCAAATGCAATCATTTCCTTTCCATTCATCTTTCCTTCCCGATCCTTCTTCTTCCTTCCAATATCCCTCTTTCCATTATCCTTCCATAATTCGTCTTTTCTTTGATCACTTTCGATCTTTTCGCTTTTTCCGTCTTTCCCTTCCCTCCCACCCAGCAGCCACCCATTCCCCTCCTCTTCCTCCTCTCCCTCTTCTTCCCCTTCTTCTCCCTCATTTCTTCTCCAATTTCTGTCTGCATTCCTTTCTGCTGAATGCTCCATTAAACAATTCTTCCTCTTTCCATCCCTCTTCCCCCACTTCAAATATGACTTCTTCCCATCCCCACCAACCATTTTCCTCTCCCCTCCAAATTTATTTCCTTCACCCCCAAACCAGTTGTCTTCACATTCCCCTTGCCTATCCCCCCACCACAGCCGGTTCTTTCCTATTTGAATATTCCTCCCTCCCTCCTTCTTTCCCCAGACACCCCGTGTCCCTCTCACCTGCACCGCTTCTGCCTTCTGCTGCGTCTGCCTCTGCTGCCGTGCCGTTCCGCTCGGCTGTCCCTGTCTTATGCCCCCTTTCACCCTCATCCACGAAAAGTGCTTGTCCACACCCATCGAGCCCATCACGATCCGCCGAGCCATCCTCCCTGGAACAATCATTCTGCGTGCTTGCCGCATAAATTGGCCGTGAGCCGCTTGCTTTGCGCGATCGCGATATATCGCCATCAGAAATTTCCATTATCGATCTTGAACTGTAATAAGTTGTTGGGGCAATAAAGATATATTTTGTGGACAATCAGCTGCGCCGTTGCCCTCCCAATGCCAATTTTTTGTTACATGCATCGCAATGCGCGTGGTAATAATTACTAATGCATTCGTATTTTTCAGGTTTTGAACGGTTTGCAAGCCTTTTTGTTAAGTTTTTTTTAATATCAATTTTATTTATTATATGTTGAAAATATTTCGATTATACATTTATTGCAGATACTAATAACATTTACTATTCGGATTATCGTAATATTATGAATCCCGAACCTTTATCGATGCGGTTCTTCCTCAGTTTTCTTTTTTTGTATTTATATTTTACTTGATCTCTGAAACGCAGCGTTTCCGCCTTTTGGCACGGCTTTGTGCGGCTTTACGTGGTGTTTCCTGACTTCCTTTTGGATGAGGCCGCCAAAAATGATCCACGTTGGCCAAATTGGAAATTTTGCTTTTTTCTTGATTTTCTAACGTTTATACCCTGCAAAAGTTGCTCTCATTGGCACTACTTTCAATTTTACTTTTTGCATACCGGTATGTGAGTTATTCTGTCGCTCCTGCAGCCTGTTTTTCCAATAATAAGAATTTTCAAAGACCGACAATAACGCAATTAAAGTGTGTAAACGATTTTTGCAAGTTGTTTGATAATGCTATGCATTTGCCGTGAAGCATTTATTTTGTGTAAATCTTTTGAAAATAGCCGGCAATTGAATAATTTCTGAAATGCAAAAAATTATTTTTGAAGTTATTCTGCGTTGTCTCGCGAATCACATTGACTTGAATTGCAGTTAAACCTTGATTTTTTGATCCAAAATATTCAGCGTCATTTGCGTTATCCAGATATTCCGAAAAAACCAAAAAATAATGCAAAGTAAGGGTTAACATCAAAGATGATGGTTGTGTTTTTGAACAATTTGATGTGGATATCGTGATTGCTCAATGGTATATTCGTGCGCAACTTGCGATGCTCTTTATGGATACGTGTGAGCTGAACATTGTTTGTTGTTCAGTCGCATTGGGCAGAGATTCTTTTGTTTGCAGAATTATAAATTGCTTATTTTTTTTTTTCCACATGTATGAAAGAGCAGCTCTGAATCTCGACGCTGCGCACCGGGTTTGAATTCTTTTGTGAGAATTATTATTTTTCATTTTCATTCTTTTTGATTCAAGTTGTGGTTTTATTCATCAAGTCGCAATTAGGCGTTTCTAAATTTGTAACTTAGAGATTGGATTTGCCTCAGAGCCTAAGTGTGTGTTTTTCCAAAGCACGTTCTGCGTTCTGAGGCAAGTGCATCTCTTTGCTGCTCCAAAGTTTTGCATTACAATGTTATCGATTTTTTAAAGTGAAATATCGGAATCTAACTGGATTGTGAATGGTTCGCGATGTGCTGCAAAAGCATCGTAATGTATATTATTTTCATTTGATGCGGGGTTTTTTGTGCACTTTTTGACAATTCTGCAATTTCGATGCAATATTTTTCAACAAAATATGCAATTGACGAGCATTTATTCGTGTGTGTTCCACACCATCTACAGTACAGCAAGACACCCGCTCTCTGATCTATTTTCGAACAATAATGAGGCAGTTGAATGGCATTGACTGGCGCCAAATAACATTTAGGTATTTTTTATGTGTATTTAATTCCAAGCCATTGAGCCGATGGCAAATGCAGAATACTATCCTGCGCTCAGCTTTCTTTCAGTCAGCAATTATTCATGGCGTTCGGGCATCTTCAATCTAATCTGTGCAAGGAAGCATAAACAATGATATTCTATTTTTTTAGCCTGATTTTTTTTTGTGAGTGATTTCATCTTTTGAAGAAAATGTTGCATTTACGGGAAGCAAGAATATATTTGAGACGAATTTCTAAAAGGGCGACGTATTGTCCAAAAGCCATATATTTTATGATGAAATGTTAGATGGGTTCAATGGAATTATTTGTGTTGATTTTCTTTTGGATTGATAATTTCACGTGTTTATTTTTATTTTTATTTTTATTTTTATTTTTATTTTTGTTTTTGTTTTTGTTTTCCTGGATTCTTTTTGACGATCTCATAAGTTTTGAGATTTTCATTTCGTCGAAAAATGCAACGAAAAAATGGGGAAATGGTGGTAATGCGATTGGAGAGGAGGAAATTTTTTGACAAATATTTCATTTATAAAAACATAAGAAAATCTGAGATGTTGAAATGTGTTTATGCAATGTCCAGGTAAATTTTGGTCTTCCCAATTCAGCCTGTCAAAAAAATAAAAGAAGAAGAAATGTTTATCTGTTCAAAAAAAAAAGAAAGAAAGAAAGAAAGAAATGTCAATAATCCCACTAAACTTATAAACAAAATATTCCTTCAACCACTCACTGTTATTTAACCAAAAAACGAGAGAAAGCAATTTCATAACTTGGAGCAAGAACTCCTAACAAAAGGACTTTTCTGAATTGCCAAGTGCCAGATGTTTCTGAATGGAAAGTTGAATTCTTTTCAACACATTATTCTCATCCATTGGAAGAAATAATTCAACTTCGGAAACAATAATTCAATTTTTGGAAAATTATTTTTTAATCAGAAATTTCAACTTTTCTAACATTCGGATTTCGGGAATTTTCAAGAAATCATTCAACTAGTTTCATATAATGACTCAAATGTGTTATTCTTTTGAGAAGTCACTTTTGTCTGATTTTCAGAGATAAAATAAAAATCGAATCTTTTCATTATTTTTCATTCCCAACGAATTAACTTTCACAAGAATGGAAATAAATGCTTGCCAATGTTTTCATGTCTTTGTCATTTCAATTTTGGTGAAATTTGATGAATGAAAATGAAAATTTGATCGATATATGTGACTTTCATTTTCACAAGAAAATGAAATTGAAAAAACTTTTCAAAAGAAAAAAAAATTGTCACTAATTTAAACAATTACTAAAAAGGGTAAATGAATATTTAAATCAAAAATTGGATATAAATGATTATTTTTGAAATCACGATTTTTTTTCTCCCCCTGAGCGTTGTTTCTTCAAAAGTTTTATTTCTCAGGAAAGTTATTTTTCAGTTGAATGTTCAATGAATAGCAATTGTTAAATAAGACAGTGTTTGAGATCCCATTCATGAAAAAATTATCTTTGATTGAAGTTTTCAACTTTAAATGTTCATTATCAAAATTCAAAGTGAATTTTCAAAACAGAAAATTTTTGAATGAAAAATATGGATTCAAAAATAATCACCAAAATAATTTCGGAAAATGAGAATCTTTGCTCAAATAAAAAAAATGTTGATATGATTTTCGGAATATCAGTCACTCACCGAAATAAATATTTCCACTTGTGCAGTGGCAAGGAGGCTTTCTTTCGACTTTGGATTATTATTATCAATTTCGAATGAAAGTTTTTCGATCTTGGATGATTTTCTTGAGTGTTTCCCACACACAAAATAAGATCAATTATATATTAGCTTGAACATTTCAACAAATTATTTTCAAAGATCATTCAAAAATAAAAAAGTTTTGTCAGATACGCATTTATTGAAGAATGTTTTGTCATCAAATATCACAGAAAAACACAACTCACTTCGAAATTATTTTTCAGAAGAATGTGTCATTTGTGAAAAATATTAAATTTTCGAATATATGGGTGATTATTTTTGATGTCATATTATATCTAATTAAATTTTCTGTTTGAATAATTCTCCTTTATATAAACAAAAGAACACTTAAAAGAGAAAAGGCTAGAAAAACATAATCATGATTTTGATTTCTGCTTTAACATTTGTTTTTTAAACAGTTGTTATAAAATTCTCAAATAGAATACAAAATCTCTTCCAACCGACAAATGAAAATGAAAAATTGACACCCCGAAAAAGTTATGATTTCGAAAAGATATTATCTTTTCGAACAGAAACAAATATCAAATGTTTTCTTTGACAGAACACATCATGGTTATTTAAATATGTGACATGTTGTTTTGTATTTGTTTATGTTTTATCACGATTATTTAAAAAAATCAACTAAAATTTTTCTCGAATCAAAAATTCACTCCAAACCCCACTCTCACAAACAAATATCTTGAATATGATATTTTTTTAAATTTATTATTTCAAAAAATTTTTCATAAAATTAATGAAAAAATAGAATCAAACATATCATTTCATAAAATAATTCTTTTTATTTTTATTTTTTTTTAAATAAAATAAAGAAACATAACCAGCAAACAAATTTCAAAAGAGATTAAAAACAATATTTGATTGTTGATCCCTGAAGAAGAATAGTGATTTCAAGATTTCATATCTTTGATCTCCGCACCAACCATCGACAGCTGCGACAGCGCCACCACAAACACTGACGAAGATATCACATAGTCTCCTGAAGAAACACTCGTGGTGATCACAACATCCCCCAATGAGAGTGACCCACCCCCATCAGACACCACAGCCACACTCGGTGAAAAGGATTTGCACTTGAGTTGCAATCAACCTTCATGTGCAATAAACCAAGGTGACCTGTTGACACACTGAATAGCGCTCCTACCGATGAAAGTGCTCCTGTTCCAATCGAACTCTCCGTCCTCCCTTTCCCAATAACTGAAATCTTCTTTTCTCCAATTGCAATGGTTGCTGTTTCACTTGTGTGATCCCCTCCCATCAGCGTAACAGACAGGCTCACCTGGATCACGCTCTTTTCAACAGCGACACCAATGGTTCTGCATGCAGTTGATTCATCCAGTCCACATAATTCTTCTGCGTTTCCTCCACTCACTGCCACAAATCGATTGAGAATCCCTCTCTTCAGCCAATCCTTTTTGATATTTCGTCATATGTCCATTTTTGTTCATTTGCATAATTGTATGCAAAGCAGATCCTCTTCTCATCTGTGTTTGTGGTGTAACATTCATAAAATGGATTTCCTGATTCCAAATACAGATTGTAATAATCAACATATTCAACGTCATGCCCACGTGGATTGGCTGCATCCCTGCAGCTGCATTCATGGAAGAACAAAAAATAACAATAAATCACATCATTTTGCGATGCTTGTCTGTATGGATATAACTCCAATCCTCCTCCCTCTTGCCGTGCTGTACATGAAATAAATTGAATGCTCCTCATTTTGAATTGCGTGATTGGAATGTTTGCACAACGCATTCCTCCTCCAAGTGTATTTGTAACTGAGCATGAAGTGAAACTGCAGTCAAACATGCATGCACCTTCCCCTTCTCCTTTTTCTGCTTCAATACATCCTGTTCCTGCAAGTTGGAAATTTTCGAGAAAAAGTCCTCCTCCTGAACCATATGCCTTGCAATTCTGAAATTCACATCCGCTGATTCGAGCACAGGTGGAAATCCCATTCACATACATTCCTCCTCCATATTGATTTTGTGCTGTACAGGCATTGAACACATTATTTTCGATATGCACAGAATTAATTGATAGGCACATAATTCCTCCCCCACGACTGAATGCAAAGCAATTATTAAACAGACAATGTGAAACAGAGAGCTCTCCATTTCCCTTGTTGTACATCCAAATTGCACCACCACTCGATATCCCATCTGTGGTGGAATCAGCTTCTCCTGTTGTCCTCGAACCACTCCATTCGCACCAAGTGAATGAATTAGCTCCATTTTCTGTTTCGTTTTGTCTCCCTGGAGTCAACTTTCCATCTGCAGTTCCAGTGCATTCAACATTTCTTGTCCTGCAACACCCAATGAATGATGTGTTTGAAGCTGTCAATGAGGCCAAGGGGTTATTGAGTGAAGGGACAATTCCGCCATCATATACATCACAGACCGATGAAAATGAGCAGCTGCTCATAAAACTAGACGTTTGATAAAAGGAAGTTGTTAAAACCGAACATGCCACATTTGCTGTTGAAATGCTGAAAAATGATAATTTGAAGAGGGATTGTAGGGGTATGGAAGGTGATGAGAAAAATTGGCAAAAAGAGGAAAAGTGAGATTCTCTCACTGAAATTCTTCCTTTCCCTTCACTTATTTACCACATGCCTCTTGGCGCCACGAAGCAAAATATCAAAATTAGCTCAAATCCCTTTTCTTGCCTCTTCCTCTGCTTCTCAAAGGGATATCCATAAGAAGAAAATCATCTTTCCCTTTAACTCCTCTAAATCGAAACGAAATTCCAACGTTCTTCATCATTCATCTTTCGACAAATCCTCTTTTTATCTTCGCTTCCCATTTCCTTTCTTCTCTCCACATTCCATTCGCATTTATCGCTTTTGAATAACCACACAAATGCTCCTATAATCATTAAATAACTGGGGAAAAAATATAAATTTGTAATTAAATACGAAAGATAATTTTTAAAACAAAACAAAGCAAAATAAAATAAAATATAACAAATAATAAGAAAATTTTTCAAATGAATTTTTTTCACACACTTTTTCTAATTCGTCCTTTCTTCTTCATTTCCTTTTTTTTCCCCCAAAATATAGTTCCTTTCTGTCAGCAAAATTCATTTGTCCCGCCTCCGTTTCTTTTCTTCTTCTCATAAAAATTATAGCCAAAGCCCAATCCTCGGTTCTGCTTCAAGTGGAATAACTCCAACAGCTCAAATCGTAAAATTAGGCAATGACGATGATGAATAAAAGGAAGATAAGGAAGACGAAGAAGAGGAAGAAGAAGATGGCGATGATAAAGAAGAGGAGGAGGAAGAAAATGAAAAAGAGGAGGATGAAGGTATATATTTTTTGAAAAAATATTGATAAAAAGTTGGTGATGATAAATGCGCTTTTGGAACAACCCACACAATTATCATAGCCACCAAAGACTCAGCCTCTATCTTTCTGCTCCGAGTTCTTCGTTATCTCAGATATCTGCTCGGAAAAAATAACAAGAGAAGGGATGTTGAAAATTAGATTTTTGTAGATTAAAAGTGACATGAAATGAACCGAAGCTGTTGAATCACTTTTTCTCGAGGATAAATAATAAATAGGGAGAAGAAAGAATGAGCAAATGAAGATGAGAAGGAAGAAGAAGATGATGAAAGGGCTCCTGTTCCAATCGAACTTGCTTCCCTTCCCTTCCCAACAACAATAATCTTCTTTGATCCAATCTCAACTGTTGTTGCCTCATTTTGATGATTCCCTTCCATCAGCGTGATTGTCAAACTAATCTGCACCTCACACATCTCAAACGCTTTCTTCACTGTTTTGCATGGATTTGATTCATTTACCCCGCAAAGTGGAGATGTATCATTCCCACTCACAGAAACATAAATTGTCTTGTCCTTCAGCCAATCCTTCTTTTCCGTGTGCTGATATGTCCAAGCACTTGCACTTGCATAATTGTATGCATAGCACACTCTCTGGTCATTTGTGTTTGTGGTGTAGCATTCATAAAATGGGTTTGAGTGCAAATGTGAACTGTAATAGTCCACGTAATACACATCGTGTCCATATGGTGTTGAAGTTGTTCTGCATTTGCATTCATGGAAGAAAAGAAAATAACAATAAATCACATCATTCTGCGATGTTTGTCTGTATGGTTCCATATGCAGCCCTCCTCCCCTTGTCATTGCAGAACATGAAATGAACTGAATGCTCCTCATTTTGAATTGTGTCGCAGGAACAGTTTTACAAAACATTCCCCCACCTCCATTGTTTGTTATTGAGCATGAAGTGAAACTGCAGTCAAACACACACGCACTCTCCCCTCCTCCTTTTTCAGCTCCAACGCATCCTTGCTCCGAAACCTGAAAATTATCAAGATCAAGACCTCCTCCCCAGCCATAAGCAGAACATTTTCGAAATTCACATCCGCTGATCCGAACACATGATGAAATTAATACAACATACAATCCCCTCCGGCATTGTTTTGAGCATTGCAAGCGTTGAATAAATTGTTTGTTATATCAACTGACTTGGTTGAACGGCACATGATTCCGCCTCCGCCATAATATGCATAGCAGTCGTTGAATGCACAATGAGAAACTGTCAGTTCTCCTGAATTGAGGTTAAACATTCGAATTGCTCCACCGTTAGAAGCTTCATCTGCGTAATCATCTTTGCTTCCGTTTGCCTTCGATCCGTTCCACTCACACCAAGTGAATGAATTTGCTATATTCTCTGTAATGCTCTGTCTCCCTGGAGTCAACTTTCTGTCCGATGTTCCTTCACATACAACGTTTCTTGTCCGACAACACCCGATGAATGAAGTGTTTGAAGCTGTCAATGAAGCCAAGGGGTTGTTGAGGGAATGAACAATTCCTCCATCATATGCATCATTAACAGATGAGAATGAGCAGCTACTCATAAAACATGAGGTTTGGGTTGACGTAGTTGTTGAAGGCGAGCACGCATCATTTGCTGTTGAAATATTGAAAAATGTCAGGTGAGAGAGGGATACAAGGGGAATTGAAGGGGATGAGAGGAATGGGGCTGATGAGACACAAAAAGAAGAGAAGTGTGATTCACTCACCGAAATACTCCCTTCAATGCCTTCTCCATCTCCTTCTCTTCCTCTTCCTCTATCTCTTCCTCTTTCTCCTTCTTCTCCTCCTTTTTCTTCACCTCCACCCTTCTCCCTTCCATATCCCTTCCCTCCAAACAGCCTTCCAGAGTAAATCTCCCCCTCTTCTCCACCCTTTCAATGTGATGTTTGTCAACGCCCCAATGCTCCCACTCACATCAAATGCCCCTCCCTCAACATCCTTCTCCATTCCCACAACAAACTTTTCATCCCCTTCCATTTTTCTCACTCTTCTTCAAATGCTCCTCAAAACATTCGATCTTCAAATTCCTTTTTCCTCTTATTTCCCTCCTTTCATTCCTTTTCAATCTGTTTTCTTATTAATGCCTTCTTCTTCTCAACTATTTCTCAAATTTCTCCTTCTGCCATTTCTTCAATTTCTCTTCTCTCTATCTTTTATCGCTTCCCCTCCCCCTTTTCAAAATACCTTTTCCATTTCGCAAATCCCTTCTTTTCCATCCATTTCATATGTTTCCCTTTGCTCACTCATCCATGCCCATTCCATTTCCTGCCTTCTGCCATCTTCCCGGGATTGCCTCAAAATCCATCTTTTCTCATATCTTGCGCTTTTATCAGATGAAGATATTCTTCCAAAAAGATCCTAATTTCAAATAAAAATATATATTAGAAAATTTTGATAAAATGTTATTTCTTTTATTAAAAATAAAAAAATATGAATTCAAACCTTGTATAATCTCCATTCTTCATTGTTTCTGTTCTTCTTCTTTCTTCTTCTCAAAATATCGTCCTTTCTGCAAAAGCACTCATTTCCCCTCATCTCATTCTTCCATCATTCAATCAACAGCTTTGTATCTCTTCTGCTCCTCCAAAAATAAACATCCCATTTCCATTCTCCTGTTCTGCTTCCATTCGAATTGCTCCTTCAACTTGTGCTTTCATAAAATAGGCGAGGACGACTCAGAAGATGAAGAAGTGGAAGATGATGATAATTGTTAAGAAGAACAAATAGAATGAAAAAATGAAATTGACAAATTAAGAGGAGTAAATGATGGCGAAGAAGGCGAATATGGAGATAAAGGCGAAGAAGACGAAGAATACGAATTCGCTTCTGTTCCATTCGAACTTTTCTCAATGCCTGCCCCAACAACAATAATCTTTTTTGTTCCAATTTCAATTGTTGCTGTCTCACTTATGTGATTCCCGCCCATCAGTGTGACTGACAGACTCACCTGGATCTTGCTCTTATCAACTGCAACACCAATGGTTCTGCATGCACTTGACTCATCCAATCCACACAACTCTTCTTCGCCTCCACCACTCACTGCCACAAACCGGTTGAGAATCCCTCTCTTCAGCCAATTCCACTTTTCTGTGTGCTGATGAGACCAGGCACCTGCATTCGAGTAGTTGTATGCATAGCACATTCTCTGTTCATTCGTGTTTGTGGTGTAACATTCATAGAACGGATTTCCTGAATTCAAATAGACATTGAAAGAATCAACGTATTCAACATCATGTCCATACGGAGTAGAGGTTGTTCTGCATTTGCATTCATGAAAGAACAAAAAATAACAATAAATTTTATCATCTGGTGCTGTTGCTTGATTTGGATAAAAATACAATCCTCCACCTGCTGACGTTGCTGAACATGAAATGAACTGAATGCTCCTCATTTTGAATGCTGTAGGAATATTGTAGCAATACATACCTCCACCCCAACTGTTCGTAAGTGAACATGAAGTGAAACTGCAGTCAAACACACACGCACTCTCCCCTTCTCCATTTTCTTCTCCAATGCATCCTTCTGAAACCTGGAAATTCTCAAGAAAAAGTCCTCCTCCTCGTTCTTTTGCTTTGCAATTTTGAAAGTCACATTTGCTGATCCGAACACATGTTGAAATAATATAAACACATATCCCTCCCCCAACATTCACTTGAGCTGAACATGAATTGAAATAGTTGCTTTCAATTTCAACCGATTTTATGTTTGCACACATGATTCCCCCTCCATCAAAGAAAGCATTGCAGTTGTTGAAAGAGCAGTGCTTAATTGAAACAGTGGCATTTGATTGACCATACATGCAGATGGCCCCTCCATTTGAAGCAACATCGGTGTAATCATTGTTTGTTCCTGTTGTCCTCGATCCGTTCCACTCGCACCAAGTGAATGAGTTTGCTCCATTGAATGTTTCATTCTGTCTCCCTGGAGTCAATTTTCTATCTGCATTTCCTTCACATACAACATTCCTTGTTCGACAACACCCAATAAATGAAGTGTTTGAGGCAGTTAGAGAAGCCAAGGGGTTGTTCAAAGAATGAACAATCCCGCCATCATATGCATCACAGACTGATGAGAATGAACAGCTGTTCATAAGATATGAGGTTTGGGTTGACATAGTTGCTGGGGATGGATAATCTGTGGATTCCGTTGACATGTTGAAAAATGTCAAATGAAAGAGGGATATAAGGGGCATGAAAGGCGATGAGAAAAAATTGGCAAAAAGATGAGAATTGTTATTCGCTTACTGAAATTCTTTCTTCAACGCAACCTTCTCTTCTCAACGCCTTTAGCACAACGTTGCAAAATATCTCAATATGATTGTATCATTTTTTCTGCTTCTTCTTCCCCTTCTGATCATCATGGCTTCCCCTCATCTCTTTTTTGCCTTTTGTTTCAATTTTCTTCCTTCTTTCCATATTCCATTCGCATTCTTCGCTTTTGAATATTCATGCAAAAGTCCCTATTATCATTAAAAAAAATAAAGAAAAAATATAAAAAAATACATAAAATTGATATTAAAAATATCACAAATCAGTACCATTTTCTTTTTTCAATCTTCTTCCTTTTCTTCTTCTTCCTTTTTTCTTTTCTTCTTCTCTAATTTTTTTCAAATTTCTTCTTCAGCCATTTCTTCTATTTTCCGATTATCCTTTTCTGTTGCTTTCTCTCCTTCTTTTTCAAAATTCAACATAAATCTTCAAATCCCTCCTCTTCCATTCATTTCATTTAATACCTCTGGCTCATTCTTCGATATTCTAAAAAAATTGTCATTGCCTGCTTTCTGAAAAGCATCAAATATGCTCTTTTTCCCATGTTCATTCGTTGCCTGAAAATGTCCTTCCGTAAATCTTAATCCCTCAAAATAAATAAATAAATATTTGAAAAAATTGGAGGAAAAAAAAATAATACAAAACAAACTCTGAAATATATTTATTGCCAATCTTCACACACTTTCTTCTTCTTCGAGCGCCTCTCAAAATATTGTCCTTTTCTGCCAACAACACCCAGCTGATCTGTCTCCGCTGCCAATCTCAACATCAATGAAAGTGATTCTGTTCTGCTTCCAACAACTTGCTTTATTTCCAATCCTCGGCACTGATTCCGCTCGAATAACACACAAATAATAAAAATCCTTCAATATAATTTTTAATGAAGAAGAAGAAGATAATGACAGCAATGATGGCAATGACAGAGATGAAGATGATGAAGATGGTGAATGCGATGTTATTGTCAAGTTTGAATACTATGTGTCTTCTGTCAGAAGATATCTTCAGCATCGCAACCTCGTTCTCTGCTCTTGTGAATAACGTTTCAATGATAGAAGGCTGAAGACAAAGGTTAAATGACTCAAATCCATTTTACCTATCATTTGCCTCCAGCTGCTTGTATTACGCCAAATTGTCTGTTTTCCTCTTATTTTCGCCTCTCAAGCCAAGTAATCTAATCCAGTTCCATCGCTCCCCCCGGTCCATAAAATCAATGTCTTGCCCTTCTCATCCCAAGAAACGCGCCTTGTCCTGCTCTAGCTGCCTCCAAAGTCCTTTTACACTCATCTGCTCAATCTCCCCAATAAAATTTTTCTGAAAATGTCCTCTTCCTCTTTTTAAAAAAAAGGCAGCCTTTTCATAGAGATTGGCTATTCTTCCTTTTTTGTCTTGGACATCTTCCAATCCCGTCGATTTCTGCTCCATCAATATTCATTTTTCATCGAATTTCTATCCATCGCGCATGTTGAGTCCATTATAAGTCACATAAACATTTATGATAAAATACATTCAGGCTCTAATAATATATTTGTAAGATAACATTTGTCTCGCTTCCTCGTTGTTCTCCTCTGCATGGAATAAATCGTCCATTTTAAATAAATTGACTGAATCACGACTTTGGAGAGGATACGGACGATAACATCTTCACAATCAACAGAACAATATAAAATACATACATCGAAAATTCTTCATTTCCATCGAAAATATTGTTGCTCCACAGCATTCCAACAATCAAAATAAACAATTTCATCTTCCATCAAGCAGATATTCTTTTGTAATACCCAACCTTTTCACTGGAAATATTTCACTTAGTCAACCTGCCTTTGTTTTAGCTTCGGAATCTGTCCCCGTTGGCAGTTTCTGAGCATTTGGCAAAACTTGATCATTTTCCATAACGAATTAGAGCCACAAAAGAAAAGAAAGTCCTACTCGATGTGTCGTTGCTGAACGGGCATATGAAGACAATGCGATAACAAAAGGATGGATTTGTGGTATGGGGTGATGAAGTTGAGTTTTTGGAGGAAGCAGGGTTTTGGAGGGGGAAAGGAACGATAAAAGAATATTTTTTTGGAGGGAGAAAGAGGCATTTTTGTGAGATTTAAGAGGCAAAATGGATGTGCGGGAGATGGATTGGGATGAGGTTGGGAGGGGTTGTTGTTGAGATTTTTGCGAGTTGGAATGAGTTGGAGGGATGTTTGTTATTTGAGAAATGGAATTTGTTGTTGAGGAGGTGGGGCGAGGGGGAAGATAAGAAGGGCGGAAGATGAGTGGAGTGAATGGAATATTTATTGGAGGAGAGGATGAGGGATGGAGAGATATGGGGAGGAGATGTTTTTTTATTTTCAAATGTAGAGAGAGAGAGGAGGGTTCATATGAGGCGGAACAAGAGGGAGAGTATTTGTGGATGTACAAGTAGAGGGGGAAATGGGGTTGAAGAAGAAGAAAAACGAAAGAAAAATTTTCTTCATATTTTTATATAATTTATTTTGTGAACCGTTTGGTCGCGCCTCTCATTTGCAGGGCAAGGGATGGAGGCAGAGGTGGAGGAAGACGGGAAGAAGGAACATCAGCGCTGGCACTTTGCATTGGAGGTGTGGAGGCAGAGGAAGATGAGGAGCTGACTACGAAAGGGTGTCTTGCAATGGAAAGAGACAGAAAAAGGATGGAGGTATTTATTTTTTTATTGGTTGGAAGAAGGGCAATGGGAGCTGGGGAGGACATGGATTGTGATATTTGGTGGAGTGGTATTGTTGTTGTTTTGAGGGGAAATGGAGAGAAGAAGAAGACAATTGAGTGGAAAGAGATGGGAAGGGGTTCTTTGGATAGAATCTTCTTCATTGCTTGTTTTTTATAGAACGGAGTTTGTGAAGGTTATTTGAGTGGAAGCAGAACAGAGGATTGAGCTTTTGTTAATATTTTAAAAAGAAGAAGAAAGAAAAAGTCAGCGAAAGGCGGTCATTGCGAAAGATATAGGTTTGCATTTTTTTATTAATATTTTTTATCAAATGTTATTTTTTATTAATGAAATTAGGTTTTTTCACAGGACTGCTCGATGGCAATGAATGAACGTGGGATGTGGAAAAAGAGGATGTTGGATGCATTAAAAGAAGTCAGGATATGACAATTGCAGAACGTTGAGTGAAATGAGCGGGCGCAAAATGCAAATGAATGAAATGAAAAGAAGATTAAAAAATTTTAGAAGGTTTTGGAAGACATATAGGACGAATCTTGTTAAAAGCCAAAAATGAGATCAAGGAATTGATGATACAGCAGAAGAAGAAATTTGATTAAAATTCGAGAAGAAGAAAAAGAAGCTGAAGCTGAAGCAGAAGATAGGGAAAAGAAAAAGAGATGAAGAAGGAAAACAAGAGGAATTAGAAGAATGAATTTTTTTTTTTTTTTTTTGGAACATCCGAAGAAGAGCTGAAAGAAGGGAATGAATGGGAAATATGAATTAAGGGAGGATATGAAGAAGAAAAAAGAGAAAAGAGATTTTGGAGAAAAATAGAGGAAAGTCAGTTCAACAAAGAATTATTCAAAAAAGGAGAAAGGAATGCTCCTCGGAATATAAACCAAAAGGGATATCTTTATGGATGGAGATTGCAGCATGTTTTGTTTTTGTTGGAGATGATGGAAGGGATGAGGGGACAAGGAATACGATGATTCTTTGAGAAAAGTGAGCGAGAGAAAAGGAAAACAAAGGTATGACATTTTTATTGGTGATATTATTTGACCTATTTTTAATATGATTTATTGTTTTTCTTTTTATTTGTTTGAACAAAATTGTTTTTGCTGGCGTTTTCGTAAAACTTCAAGGGAGTGAAATTACATCAAACGATAGAAAGTGAAGGTCAATGGCGGAATTAGCTTGAGAAAAAGCTATATAGGATCATTAATTATAAAAATGCATTGACAGCGAAGGTCTGTTATATATTTTTTATGAGATTCATCACATATGCAGCAGAAAGGGACAAGAAAAGGGTTGTAAGATTTTTGGAGTCATAAGAAATATTTTATTGAGAGGTAGAGGAAGAGATGAAGGAGGAGAGAGCGGAGGAAAGAGAGGTGGAGGAAGAGGAAGTGAAAGAAGAGAAGAAAAAAGAGAAGAAGAAAGCGAAGGAGGAGGGAGTGTTCTGGTGAGTGAGTCTGGTTTCTCATCTTTTTGTGTGATGTCAGCCCCGTTTCTGGCACCTCCCCTGGCACCCCTTGTATCTCTTTCCAAACTGACCTTCTTCAACGTCTCCACAAATCCACAGAAAACAAGACAACTGGGTGAAAGTCTGAGCCAAACATCATTTCTGATGAGTGGATGCACATTTTCATCAGTGTGGGATGTGTATGATGGGGGCATTGTCCCCTCGCTGAACAGCCCCTCATCTTCATTGGCTGCCTCAAACACCTCATTTGTCAGATGCTATCGGTCTCAGAATGTTGCAGTCAATGGGAGTGAAGGGAATCCATCGAAACCAGCGAGACAGCAGATTACAGACAATGGGGCGAATTCATTCACTTGGTGTGTGTGGAATGGGTCAAATACAACTGGAACAGGAACTTCTTATTCAGATGGAACTTCAAATGGTGGAGCAATTTACATGTATAATAAGGCATCAGGAACACTTTCAGTGAAGTTTTGTTCGTTCAATGACTGCACTGCATATTGGGATGGTGGAGGAATTTTTTGCGTTTCAATAAATTCCATCAAGATTGAGAACAACTCATTCAATGCATGCTCTGCTCAAAATTGGGCTGGAGGAGGGATGCTTGCTGAATCAATTTCGTCGTGTGTCAGGATAAGTGGTTGTGAATTCCAGAAATGTTCTGCAAAATATAATGGAGGAGGACTTTTTCTAAATTCTTTTAATATTTCTGGATCTTCATGTGTTGGAACGGAAAGTGGCAAAGGAGAGAGTGCTTGTGTGTTTGAGTGTTTCTTCACTTCATGTACACTTTCGAGCACTGGCGGAGGAGGGATGTTTTGCCAAAATGTTCCAGCTGCATTCAAAATGAGGAGCCTCCAGTTCATTTCGTGCTCAGCTGTATCATATGGCGGAGGATTGTATTTTTATCCATATCAATCAACAGCTCCAAGCAACAACATTTATTGCTATTTCTTCTTCTTCCATGATTGTAGTTGCAACGCTTCCACTCCATATGGCCACGATGTGTATTTTCGAGATGACTACAATCTGTTTTCATCGGCTAACCCGTTCTATGAATCATATACAACGAATAGCAATGATACGAGAGTGTGCCGTTATTATAAATCTGGAAGTTGGTATTATCAATATACAGAAAAGAAGGATTGGCTGAAGGAAGGGATGAAGGATCGGTTTGTTGGGGTGGGTGGAAGTGACTCGAGCAATCTGTGTGGGATGAGTGAGGCAGCACCTTGCAAGACAGTGGGGCATGCGGTGGGGTCGAGCATGGCGCAGCTGAGCTCGACAATCACAGTGCTGAGTGGGAAGCATGTGAGTGAAGGGGCGACAATCAATGTCTGGGGAAAGAAGATAATAATATTTTGGAAAAATGATAAAAAGAAGGTGGAGAAGCAAATGAATGGCAAATATTTTCTGGCATTATTTTTTGGGAAATTTGCTGAGAAGAGAATAAAGAACAAATCAGTCAACTTTTTTCCTCAACCCAAATTAGCAGTTCGATTTGTCAACGTCACTTCTTTTTTAAAAAAAAAACAAATGGAATTTTCTCAACTTAAAAAGAAAAGAAAAAAGATTTTTTTGTATCACTTATTTTGCAATTCACGAGACATATTGGAAAAAATAGTTTGACTTCTGGAGAGAAATGAATATTTTTGTTATTTTTTCTCAAAGAAAATGAAAAATATGTGAGGAAAAACATGAATTTTCAAGAATTTTATACATAATTCATTAAAACCTCCTTTCTCGATTAATCTAACAGTTGCTTCAAAAAATTAATAAAAAATAAATTTTGGTAAGATGTAACAAATTGGGTCCCAATTTTTGCTGTGAAAAATTAGAATGCTGTAGCAAATTTGACACACTCGAATGAAAACATTCTTCCAATGATATTTTTGTTCTGAAAAATCATGATTTTTATTGAAAAATCCTATCATAACATTATTTTTAAATCATTATCACTCAAATGGTGGAACAGATCCATTCAAAAATTTTTCAGGATAATGAAAAGAAAACTTTAAAGATGATGAAATATCTACAGATTCTGTTAATAAAAACAATTTTATTTGAGGATTTTTTGATTAAAGTTAAATAAAGAAGGAAATATGTTGGAGAATGAAGAAAAAATCTAATGTTTCTATCAATTTTTGAAAATTCTTGTTCGGTTTTTGGTAGTGAACCAGAATTGTTCTTTAGATTTGTTAATTCGTTAAAACAAAATTATTCATTTTTTTATCGAATTATCAACAATGGAGTATTTTTAAGATATAATTCAAGATGATTATTAAAAAAAATTTTTGGACCCAATTCTTTACACTTTACCTAAATATTCATATCTTAAAACCATTTTAAGTGAATTTTTTATTTTCAAAAAATTCTTTCATAGTGTAAATTTTTTTTCAATGAAAACGCCTTTAGCGGTATATTTTGCCTCATGCATCATCCTGCAGAAGCATCATTCATGAGCATTGCAGCAAATGCACGAGTGTCAATGATGCTTTGAATTAGAATTTCATTTTTCTTTCTTTTTTTATTGGTTTATTTGCTTAGCTCGTTATTTAATAAATGTGGAAATATCAACGCGTAAAAAATATAAGTTGAACAAATAAATCTGCACAACAAACTTTTGAAAAAACATCTGATATTGTTATTTTCACTTTTTCGTCTTATTTCTCAGTGTTTCTTGAAAATTTTCAAAGCGAAATTTTTTGACAGAAAACAAATGATATCAAAAAGGAATTAACTGTCGATTGAAAAATAGGAATTACTTTTCATTTAATAGCTGCTCATTTTTTTCAGTGTGCATTTCTCACACAATCATGTTGTGCTTTGTTCAAAATGATATTATTTATTCAGAATTGTTTTATTCTTTATTTTTCCAACATATTTGTGTTGTTGGATAAAGAAGCCATGGGGATATGTTGGTGACTGATTTTTGAACACAACCAGGTTTATCATTTTATTCTGACCGTTATTTATATGAGTAATAATTTTTGAAAAATCACAAAACACTTATTTTTTGTATTTCTTTTTGAAATGTTTTTTATTCATTTCAATTCCTTATGTTACTCATGCTTCACAAATGAGTTTGTCACAATAAATTTTGAATGAACAACAACGAAATGTGTTTGTCAATGTTTTGGGTGATCATCTTTGAAATCACAATTTCTTTCGAACATTAATTAGAAAATATTCATCATAGGAAAATAAGTGAAAATTCAAATTCAACAGTTCACAACATCAATTTTGATAAAGTATTTTGGGAACAACAAAAAAAAATTTATATTTCAAACATAAATGTTTTATTGATTAGCACTTCTAAAAAAGTTATGATTTCAAAGATTATCACCCAAAACATTGACAAACACATTTCGTTGTTGTTCATTCAAAATTTATTGTGACAAACTCATTTGTGAAGCATGAGTAACATAAGGAATTGAAATGAATAAAAAACATTTCAAAAAGAAATACAAAAAATAAGTGTTTTGTGATTTTTCAAAAATTATTACTCATATAAATAACGGTCAGAATAAAATGATAAACCTGGTTGTGTTCAAAAATCAGTCACCAACATATCCCCATGGCTTCTTTATCCAACAACACAAATATGTTGGAAAAATAAAGAATAAAACAATTCTGAATAAATAATATCATTTTGAACAAAGCACAACATGATTGTGTGAGAAATGCACACTGAAAAAAATGAGCAGCTATTAAATGAAAAGTAATTCCTATTTTTCAATCGACAGTTAATTCCTTTTTGATATCATTTGTTTTCTGTCAAAAAATTTCGCTTTGAAAATTTTCAAGAAACACTGAGAAATAAGACGAAAAAGTGAAAATAACAATATCAGATGTTTTTTCAAAAGTTTGTTGTGCAGATTTATTTGTTCAACTTATATTTTTTACGCGTTGATATTTCCACATTTATTAAATAACGAGCTAAGCAAATAAACCAATAAAAAAAGAAAGAAAAATGAAATTCTAATTCAAAGCATCATTGACACTCGTGCATTTGCTGCAATGCTCATGAATGATGCTTCTGCAGGATGATGCATGAGGCAAAATATACCGCTAAAGGCGTTTTCATTGAAAAAAAATTTACACTATGAAAGAATTTTTTGAAAATAAAAAATTCACTTAAAATGGTTTTAAGATATGAATATTTAGGTAAAGTGTAAAGAATTGGGTCCAAAAATTTTTTTTAATAATCATCTTGAATTATATCTTAAAAATACTCCATTGTTGATAATTCGATAAAAAAATGAATAATTTTGTTTTAACGAATTAACAAATCTAAAGAACAATTCTGGTTCACTACCAAAAACCGAACAAGAATTTTCAAAAATTGATAGAAACATTAGATTTTTTCTTCATTCTCCAACATATTTCCTTCTTTATTTAACTTTAATCAAAAAATCCTCAAATAAAATTGTTTTTATTAACAGAATCTGTAGATATTTCATCATCTTTAAAGTTTTCTTTTCATTATCCTGAAAAAATTTTTGAATGGATCTGTTCCACCATTTGAGTGATAATGATTTAAAAATAATGTTATGATAGGATTTTTCAATAAAAATCATGATTTTTCAGAACAAAAAATATCATTGGAAGAATGTTTTCATTCGAGTGTGTCAAATTTGCTACAGCATTCTAATTTTTTCACAGCAAAAATTGGGACCCAATTTGTTACATCTTACCAAAATTTATTTTTTTATTAATTTTTTGAAGCAACTGTTAGATTAATCGAGAAAGGAGGTTTTAATGAATTATGTATAAAATTCTTGAAAATTCATGTTTTTCCTCACATATTTTTCATTTTCTTTGAGAAAAAAATAACAAAAATATTCATTTCTCTCCAGAAGTCAAACTATTTTTTCCAATATGTCTCGTGAATTGCAAAATAAGTGATACAAAAAAATCTTTTTCTTTTCTTTTTTTAAGTTGAGAAAATTCCATTTGTTTTTTTTTTAAAAAAGAAGTGACGTTGACAAATCGAACTGCTAATTTGGGTTGAGGAAAAAAGTTGACTGATTTGTTCTTTATTCTCTTCTCAGCAAATTTCCCAAAAAAATAATGCCAGAAAATATTTGCCATTCATTTGCTTCTCCACCTTCTTTTTATCATTTTTCCAAAATATTATTATCTTCTTTCCCCAGACATTGATTGTCGCCCCTTCACTCACATGCTTCCCACTCAGCACTGTGATTGTCGAGCTCAGCTGCGCCATGCTCGACCCCACCGCATGCCCCACTGTCTTGCAAGGTGCTGCCTCACTCATCCCACACAGATTGCTCGAGTCACTTCCACCCACCCCAACAAACCGATCCTTCATCCCTTCCTTCAGCCAATCCTTCTTTTCTGTATATTGATAATACCAACTTCCAGATTTATAATAACGGCACACTCTCGTATCATTGCTATTCGTTGTATATGATTCATAGAACGGGTTAGCCGATGAAAACAGATTGTAGTCATCTCGAAAATACACATCGTGGCCATATGGAGTGGAAGCGTTGCAACTACAATCATGGAAGAAGAAGAAATAGCAATAAATGTTGTTGCTTGGAGCTGTTGATTGATATGGATAAAAATACAATCCTCCGCCATATGATACAGCTGAGCACGAAATGAACTGGAGGCTCCTCATTTTGAATGCAGCTGGAACATTTTGGCAAAACATCCCTCCTCCGCCAGTGCTCGAAAGTGTACATGAAGTGAAGAAACACTCAAACACACAAGCACTCTCTCCTTTGCCACTTTCCGTTCCAACACATGAAGATCCAGAAATATTAAAAGAATTTAGAAAAAGTCCTCCTCCATTATATTTTGCAGAACATTTCTGGAATTCACAACCACTTATCCTGACACACGACGAAATTGATTCAGCAAGCATCCCTCCTCCAGCCCAATTTTGAGCAGAGCATGCATTGAATGAGTTGTTCTCAATCTTGATGGAATTTATTGAAACGCAAAAAATTCCTCCACCATCCCAATATGCAGTGCAGTCATTGAACGAACAAAACTTCACTGAAAGTGTTCCTGATGCCTTATTATACATGTAAATTGCTCCACCATTTGAAGTTCCATCTGAATAAGAAGTTCCTGTTCCAGTTGTATTTGACCCATTCCACACACACCAAGTGAATGAATTCGCCCCATTGTCTGTAATCTGCTGTCTCGCTGGTTTCGATGGATTCCCTTCACTCCCATTGACTGCAACATTCTGAGACCGATAGCATCTGACAAATGAGGTGTTTGAGGCAGCCAATGAAGATGAGGGGCTGTTCAGCGAGGGGACAATGCCCCCATCATACACATCCCACACTGATGAAAATGTGCATCCACTCATCAGAAATGATGTTTGGCTCAGACTTTCACCCAGTTGTCTTGTTTTCTGTGGATTTGTGGAGACGTTGAAGAAGGTCAGTTTGGAAAGAGATACAAGGGGTGCCAGGGGAGGTGCCAGAAACGGGGCTGACATCACACAAAAAGATGAGAAACCAGACTCACTCACCAGAACACTCCCTCCTCCTTCGCTTTCTTCTTCTCTTTTTTCTTCTCTTCTTTCACTTCCTCTTCCTCCACCTCTCTTTCCTCCGCTCTCTCCTCCTTCATCTCTTCCTCTACCTCTCAATAAAATATTTCTTATGACTCCAAAAATCTTACAACCCTTTTCTTGTCCCTTTCTGCTGCATATGTGATGAATCTCATAAAAAATATATAACAGACCTTCGCTGTCAATGCATTTTTATAATTAATGATCCTATATAGCTTTTTCTCAAGCTAATTCCGCCATTGACCTTCACTTTCTATCGTTTGATGTAATTTCACTCCCTTGAAGTTTTACGAAAACGCCAGCAAAAACAATTTTGTTCAAACAAATAAAAAGAAAAAACAATAAATCATATTAAAAATAGGTCAAATAATATCACCAATAAAAATGTCATACCTTTGTTTTCCTTTTCTCTCGCTCACTTTTCTCAAAGAATCATCGTATTCCTTGTCCCCTCATCCCTTCCATCATCTCCAACAAAAACAAAACATGCTGCAATCTCCATCCATAAAGATATCCCTTTTGGTTTATATTCCGAGGAGCATTCCTTTCTCCTTTTTTGAATAATTCTTTGTTGAACTGACTTTCCTCTATTTTTCTCCAAAATCTCTTTTCTCTTTTTTCTTCTTCATATCCTCCCTTAATTCATATTTCCCATTCATTCCCTTCTTTCAGCTCTTCTTCGGATGTTCCAAAAAAAAAAAAAAAAAAAATTCATTCTTCTAATTCCTCTTGTTTTCCTTCTTCATCTCTTTTTCTTTTCCCTATCTTCTGCTTCAGCTTCAGCTTCTTTTTCTTCTTCTCGAATTTTAATCAAATTTCTTCTTCTGCTGTATCATCAATTCCTTGATCTCATTTTTGGCTTTTAACAAGATTCGTCCTATATGTCTTCCAAAACCTTCTAAAATTTTTTAATCTTCTTTTCATTTCATTCATTTGCATTTTGCGCCCGCTCATTTCACTCAACGTTCTGCAATTGTCATATCCTGACTTCTTTTAATGCATCCAACATCCTCTTTTTCCACATCCCACGTTCATTCATTGCCATCGAGCAGTCCTGTGAAAAAACCTAATTTCATTAATAAAAAATAACATTTGATAAAAAATATTAATAAAAAAATGCAAACCTATATCTTTCGCAATGACCGCCTTTCGCTGACTTTTTCTTTCTTCTTCTTTTTAAAATATTAACAAAAGCTCAATCCTCTGTTCTGCTTCCACTCAAATAACCTTCACAAACTCCGTTCTATAAAAAACAAGCAATGAAGAAGATTCTATCCAAAGAACCCCTTCCCATCTCTTTCCACTCAATTGTCTTCTTCTTCTCTCCATTTCCCCTCAAAACAACAACAATACCACTCCACCAAATATCACAATCCATGTCCTCCCCAGCTCCCATTGCCCTTCTTCCAACCAATAAAAAAATAAATACCTCCATCCTTTTTCTGTCTCTTTCCATTGCAAGACACCCTTTCGTAGTCAGCTCCTCATCTTCCTCTGCCTCCACACCTCCAATGCAAAGTGCCAGCGCTGATGTTCCTTCTTCCCGTCTTCCTCCACCTCTGCCTCCATCCCTTGCCCTGCAAATGAGAGGCGCGACCAAACGGTTCACAAAATAAATTATATAAAAATATGAAGAAAATTTTTCTTTCGTTTTTCTTCTTCTTCAACCCCATTTCCCCCTCTACTTGTACATCCACAAATACTCTCCCTCTTGTTCCGCCTCATATGAACCCTCCTCTCTCTCTCTACATTTGAAAATAAAAAAACATCTCCTCCCCATATCTCTCCATCCCTCATCCTCTCCTCCAATAAATATTCCATTCACTCCACTCATCTTCCGCCCTTCTTATCTTCCCCCTCGCCCCACCTCCTCAACAACAAATTCCATTTCTCAAATAACAAACATCCCTCCAACTCATTCCAACTCGCAAAAATCTCAACAACAACCCCTCCCAACCTCATCCCAATCCATCTCCCGCACATCCATTTTGCCTCTTAAATCTCACAAAAATGCCTCTTTCTCCCTCCAAAAAATATTCTTTTATCGTTCCTTTCCCCCTCCAAAACCCTGCTTCCTCCAAAAACTCAACTTCATCACCCCATACCACAAATCCATCCTTTTGTTATCGCATTGTCTTCATATGCCCGTTCAGCAACGACACATCGAGTAGGACTTTCTTTTCTTTTGTGGCTCTAATTCGTTATGGAAAATGATCAAGTTTTGCCAAATGCTCAGAAACTGCCAACGGGGACAGATTCCGAAGCTAAAACAAAGGCAGGTTGACTAAGTGAAATATTTCCAGTGAAAAGGTTGGGTATTACAAAAGAATATCTGCTTGATGGAAGATGAAATTGTTTATTTTGATTGTTGGAATGCTGTGGAGCAACAATATTTTCGATGGAAATGAAGAATTTTCGATGTATGTATTTTATATTGTTCTGTTGATTGTGAAGATGTTATCGTCCGTATCCTCTCCAAAGTCGTGATTCAGTCAATTTATTTAAAATGGACGATTTATTCCATGCAGAGGAGAACAACGAGGAAGCGAGACAAATGTTATCTTACAAATATATTATTAGAGCCTGAATGTATTTTATCATAAATGTTTATGTGACTTATAATGGACTCAACATGCGCGATGGATAGAAATTCGATGAAAAATGAATATTGATGGAGCAGAAATCGACGGGATTGGAAGATGTCCAAGACAAAAAAGGAAGAATAGCCAATCTCTATGAAAAGGCTGCCTTTTTTTTAAAAAGAGGAAGAGGACATTTTCAGAAAAAATTTTATTGGGGAGATTGAGCAGATGAGTGTAAAAGGACTTTGGAGGCAGCTAGAGCAGGACAAGGCGCGTTTCTTGGGATGAGAAGGGCAAGACATTGATTTTATGGACCGGGGGGAGCGATGGAACTGGATTAGATTACTTGGCTTGAGAGGCGAAAATAAGAGGAAAACAGACAATTTGGCGTAATACAAGCAGCTGGAGGCAAATGATAGGTAAAATGGATTTGAGTCATTTAACCTTTGTCTTCAGCCTTCTATCATTGAAACGTTATTCACAAGAGCAGAGAACGAGGTTGCGATGCTGAAGATATCTTCTGACAGAAGACACATAGTATTCAAACTTGACAATAACATCGCATTCACCATCTTCATCATCTTCATCTCTGTCATTGCCATCATTGCTGTCATTATCTTCTTCTTCTTCATTAAAAATTATATTGAAGGATTTTTATTATTTGTGTGTTATTCGAGCGGAATCAGTGCCGAGGATTGGAAATAAAGCAAGTTGTTGGAAGCAGAACAGAATCACTTTCATTGATGTTGAGATTGGCAGCGGAGACAGATCAGCTGGGTGTTGTTGGCAGAAAAGGACAATATTTTGAGAGGCGCTCGAAGAAGAAGAAAGTGTGTGAAGATTGGCAATAAATATATTTCAGAGTTTGTTTTGTATTATTTTTTTTTCCTCCAATTTTTTCAAATATTTATTTATTTATTTTGAGGGATTAAGATTTACGGAAGGACATTTTCAGGCAACGAATGAACATGGGAAAAAGAGCATATTTGATGCTTTTCAGAAAGCAGGCAATGACAATTTTTTTAGAATATAGATGAATAAGCCAGAGGTATTAAATGAAATGAATGCAAGCTGAGGGCTTTGAAGATTTATGTTGAATTTTGAAAAAGAAGGAGAGAAAGCAACAGAAAAGGATAATCGGAAAATAGAAGAAATGGCTGAAGAAGAAATTTGAAAAAAATTAGAGAAGAAGAAAAGAAAAAAGGAAGAAGAAGAAAAGGAAGAAGATTGAAAAAAGAAAATGGTACTGATTTGTGATATTTTTAATATCAATTTTATGTATTTTTTTATATTTTTTCTTTATTTTTTTTAATGATAATAGGGACTTTTGCATGAATATTCAAAAGCGAAGAATGCGAATGGAATATGGAAAGAAGGAAGAAAATTGAAACAAAAGGCAAAAAAGAGATGAGGGGAAGCCATGATGATCAGAAGGGGAAGAAGAAGCAGAAAAAATGATACAATCATATTGAGATATTTTGCAACGTTGTGCTAAAGGCGTTGAGAAGAGAAGGTTGCGTTGAAGAAAGAATTTCAGTAAGCGAATAACAATTCTCATCTTTTTGCCAATTTTTTCTCATCGCCTTTCATGCCCCTTATATCCCTCTTTCATTTGACATTTTTCAACATGTCAACGGAATCCACAGATTATCCATCCCCAGCAACTATGTCAACCCAAACCTCATATCTTATGAACAGCTGTTCATTCTCATCAGTCTGTGATGCATATGATGGCGGGATTGTTCATTCTTTGAACAACCCCTTGGCTTCTCTAACTGCCTCAAACACTTCATTTATTGGGTGTTGTCGAACAAGGAATGTTGTATGTGAAGGAAATGCAGATAGAAAATTGACTCCAGGGAGACAGAATGAAACATTCAATGGAGCAAACTCATTCACTTGGTGCGAGTGGAACGGATCGAGGACAACAGGAACAAACAATGATTACACCGATGTTGCTTCAAATGGAGGGGCCATCTGCATGTATGGTCAATCAAATGCCACTGTTTCAATTAAGCACTGCTCTTTCAACAACTGCAATGCTTTCTTTGATGGAGGGGGAATCATGTGTGCAAACATAAAATCGGTTGAAATTGAAAGCAACTATTTCAATTCATGTTCAGCTCAAGTGAATGTTGGGGGAGGGATATGTGTTTATATTATTTCAACATGTGTTCGGATCAGCAAATGTGACTTTCAAAATTGCAAAGCAAAAGAACGAGGAGGAGGACTTTTTCTTGAGAATTTCCAGGTTTCAGAAGGATGCATTGGAGAAGAAAATGGAGAAGGGGAGAGTGCGTGTGTGTTTGACTGCAGTTTCACTTCATGTTCACTTACGAACAGTTGGGGTGGAGGTATGTATTGCTACAATATTCCTACAGCATTCAAAATGAGGAGCATTCAGTTCATTTCATGTTCAGCAACGTCAGCAGGTGGAGGATTGTATTTTTATCCAAATCAAGCAACAGCACCAGATGATAAAATTTATTGTTATTTTTTGTTCTTTCATGAATGCAAATGCAGAACAACCTCTACTCCGTATGGACATGATGTTGAATACGTTGATTCTTTCAATGTCTATTTGAATTCAGGAAATCCGTTCTATGAATGTTACACCACAAACACGAATGAACAGAGAATGTGCTATGCATACAACTACTCGAATGCAGGTGCCTGGTCTCATCAGCACACAGAAAAGTGGAATTGGCTGAAGAGAGGGATTCTCAACCGGTTTGTGGCAGTGAGTGGTGGAGGCGAAGAAGAGTTGTGTGGATTGGATGAGTCAAGTGCATGCAGAACCATTGGTGTTGCAGTTGATAAGAGCAAGATCCAGGTGAGTCTGTCAGTCACACTGATGGGCGGGAATCACATAAGTGAGACAGCAACAATTGAAATTGGAACAAAAAAGATTATTGTTGTTGGGGCAGGCATTGAGAAAAGTTCGAATGGAACAGAAGCGAATTCGTATTCTTCGTCTTCTTCGCCTTTATCTCCATATTCGCCTTCTTCGCCATCATTTACTCCTCTTAATTTGTCAATTTCATTTTTTCATTCTATTTGTTCTTCTTAACAATTATCATCATCTTCCACTTCTTCATCTTCTGAGTCGTCCTCGCCTATTTTATGAAAGCACAAGTTGAAGGAGCAATTCGAATGGAAGCAGAACAGGAGAATGGAAATGGGATGTTTATTTTTGGAGGAGCAGAAGAGATACAAAGCTGTTGATTGAATGATGGAAGAATGAGATGAGGGGAAATGAGTGCTTTTGCAGAAAGGACGATATTTTGAGAAGAAGAAAGAAGAAGAACAGAAACAATGAAGAATGGAGATTATACAAGGTTTGAATTCATATTTTTTTATTTTTAATAAAAGAAATAACATTTTATCAAAATTTTCTAATATATATTTTTATTTGAAATTAGGATCTTTTTGGAAGAATATCTTCATCTGATAAAAGCGCAAGATATGAGAAAAGATGGATTTTGAGGCAATCCCGGGAAGATGGCAGAAGGCAGGAAATGGAATGGGCATGGATGAGTGAGCAAAGGGAAACATATGAAATGGATGGAAAAGAAGGGATTTGCGAAATGGAAAAGGTATTTTGAAAAGGGGGAGGGGAAGCGATAAAAGATAGAGAGAAGAGAAATTGAAGAAATGGCAGAAGGAGAAATTTGAGAAATAGTTGAGAAGAAGAAGGCATTAATAAGAAAACAGATTGAAAAGGAATGAAAGGAGGGAAATAAGAGGAAAAAGGAATTTGAAGATCGAATGTTTTGAGGAGCATTTGAAGAAGAGTGAGAAAAATGGAAGGGGATGAAAAGTTTGTTGTGGGAATGGAGAAGGATGTTGAGGGAGGGGCATTTGATGTGAGTGGGAGCATTGGGGCGTTGACAAACATCACATTGAAAGGGTGGAGAAGAGGGGGGGAGATTTACTCTGGAAGGCTGTTTGGAGGGAAGGGATATGGAAGGGAGAAGGGTGGAGGTGAAGAAAAAGGAGGAGAAGAAGGAGAAAGAGGAAGAGATAGAGGAAGAGGAAGAGAAGGAGATGGAGAAGGCATTGAAGGGAGTATTTCGGTGAGTGAATCACACTTCTCTTCTTTTTGTGTCTCATCAGCCCCATTCCTCTCATCCCCTTCAATTCCCCTTGTATCCCTCTCTCACCTGACATTTTTCAATATTTCAACAGCAAATGATGCGTGCTCGCCTTCAACAACTACGTCAACCCAAACCTCATGTTTTATGAGTAGCTGCTCATTCTCATCTGTTAATGATGCATATGATGGAGGAATTGTTCATTCCCTCAACAACCCCTTGGCTTCATTGACAGCTTCAAACACTTCATTCATCGGGTGTTGTCGGACAAGAAACGTTGTATGTGAAGGAACATCGGACAGAAAGTTGACTCCAGGGAGACAGAGCATTACAGAGAATATAGCAAATTCATTCACTTGGTGTGAGTGGAACGGATCGAAGGCAAACGGAAGCAAAGATGATTACGCAGATGAAGCTTCTAACGGTGGAGCAATTCGAATGTTTAACCTCAATTCAGGAGAACTGACAGTTTCTCATTGTGCATTCAACGACTGCTATGCATATTATGGCGGAGGCGGAATCATGTGCCGTTCAACCAAGTCAGTTGATATAACAAACAATTTATTCAACGCTTGCAATGCTCAAAACAATGCCGGAGGGGGATTGTATGTTGTATTAATTTCATCATGTGTTCGGATCAGCGGATGTGAATTTCGAAAATGTTCTGCTTATGGCTGGGGAGGAGGTCTTGATCTTGATAATTTTCAGGTTTCGGAGCAAGGATGCGTTGGAGCTGAAAAAGGAGGAGGGGAGAGTGCGTGTGTGTTTGACTGCAGTTTCACTTCATGCTCAATAACAAACAATGGAGGTGGGGGAATGTTTTGTAAAACTGTTCCTGCGACACAATTCAAAATGAGGAGCATTCAGTTCATTTCATGTTCTGCAATGACAAGGGGAGGAGGGCTGCATATGGAACCATACAGACAAACATCGCAGAATGATGTGATTTATTGTTATTTTCTTTTCTTCCATGAATGCAAATGCAGAACAACTTCAACACCATATGGACACGATGTGTATTACGTGGACTATTACAGTTCACATTTGCACTCAAACCCATTTTATGAATGCTACACCACAAACACAAATGACCAGAGAGTGTGCTATGCATACAATTATGCAAGTGCAAGTGCTTGGACATATCAGCACACGGAAAAGAAGGATTGGCTGAAGGACAAGACAATTTATGTTTCTGTGAGTGGGAATGATACATCTCCACTTTGCGGGGTAAATGAATCAAATCCATGCAAAACAGTGAAGAAAGCGTTTGAGATGTGTGAGGTGCAGATTAGTTTGACAATCACGCTGATGGAAGGGAATCATCAAAATGAGGCAACAACAGTTGAGATTGGATCAAAGAAGATTATTGTTGTTGGGAAGGGAAGGGAAGCAAGTTCGATTGGAACAGGAGCCCTTTCATCATCTTCTTCTTCCTTCTCATCTTCATTTGCTCATTCTTTCTTCTCCCTATTTATTATTTATCCTCGAGAAAAAGTGATTCAACAGCTTCGGTTCATTTCATGTCACTTTTAATCTACAAAAATCTAATTTTCAACATCCCTTCTCTTGTTATTTTTTCCGAGCAGATATCTGAGATAACGAAGAACTCGGAGCAGAAAGATAGAGGCTGAGTCTTTGGTGGCTATGATAATTGTGTGGGTTGTTCCAAAAGCGCATTTATCATCACCAACTTTTTTATCAATATTTTTTTCAAAAAAATATATACCTTCATCCTCCTCTTTTTCATTTTCTTCCTCCTCCTCTTCTTTATCATCGCCATCTTCTTCTTCCTCTTCTTCGTCTTCCTTATCTTCCTTTTATTCATCATCGTCATTGCCTAATTTTACGATTTGAGCTGTTGGAGTTATTCCACTTGAAGCAGAACCGAGGATTGGGCTTTGGCTATAATTTTTATGAGAAGAAGAAAAGAAACGGAGGCGGGACAAATGAATTTTGCTGACAGAAAGGAACTATATTTTGGGGGAAAAAAAAGGAAATGAAGAAGAAAGGACGAATTAGAAAAAGTGTGTGAAAAAAATTCATTTGAAAAATTTTCTTATTATTTGTTATATTTTATTTTATTTTGCTTTGTTTTGTTTTAAAAAATTATCTTTCGTATTTAATTACAAATTTATATTTTTTTCCCCAGTTATTTAATGATTATAGGAGCATTTGTGTGGTTATTCAAAAGCGATAAATGCGAATGGAATGTGGAGAGAAGAAAGGAAATGGGAAGCGAAGATAAAAAGAGGATTTGTCGAAAGATGAATGATGAAGAACGTTGGAATTTCGTTTCGATTTAGAGGAGTTAAAGGGAAAGATGATTTTCTTCTTATGGATATCCCTTTGAGAAGCAGAGGAAGAGGCAAGAAAAGGGATTTGAGCTAATTTTGATATTTTGCTTCGTGGCGCCAAGAGGCATGTGGTAAATAAGTGAAGGGAAAGGAAGAATTTCAGTGAGAGAATCTCACTTTTCCTCTTTTTGCCAATTTTTCTCATCACCTTCCATACCCCTACAATCCCTCTTCAAATTATCATTTTTCAGCATTTCAACAGCAAATGTGGCATGTTCGGTTTTAACAACTTCCTTTTATCAAACGTCTAGTTTTATGAGCAGCTGCTCATTTTCATCGGTCTGTGATGTATATGATGGCGGAATTGTCCCTTCACTCAATAACCCCTTGGCCTCATTGACAGCTTCAAACACATCATTCATTGGGTGTTGCAGGACAAGAAATGTTGAATGCACTGGAACTGCAGATGGAAAGTTGACTCCAGGGAGACAAAACGAAACAGAAAATGGAGCTAATTCATTCACTTGGTGCGAATGGAGTGGTTCGAGGACAACAGGAGAAGCTGATTCCACCACAGATGGGATATCGAGTGGTGGTGCAATTTGGATGTACAACAAGGGAAATGGAGAGCTCTCTGTTTCACATTGTCTGTTTAATAATTGCTTTGCATTCAGTCGTGGGGGAGGAATTATGTGCCTATCAATTAATTCTGTGCATATCGAAAATAATGTGTTCAATGCCTGTACAGCACAAAATCAATATGGAGGAGGAATGTATGTGAATGGGATTTCCACCTGTGCTCGAATCAGCGGATGTGAATTTCAGAATTGCAAGGCATATGGTTCAGGAGGAGGACTTTTTCTCGAAAATTTCCAACTTGCAGGAACAGGATGTATTGAAGCAGAAAAAGGAGAAGGGGAAGGTGCATGCATGTTTGACTGCAGTTTCACTTCATGCTCAGTTACAAATACACTTGGAGGAGGAATGCGTTGTGCAAACATTCCAATCACGCAATTCAAAATGAGGAGCATTCAATTTATTTCATGTACAGCACGGCAAGAGGGAGGAGGATTGGAGTTATATCCATACAGACAAGCATCGCAAAATGATGTGATTTATTGTTATTTTTTGTTCTTCCATGAATGCAGCTGCAGGGATGCAGCCAATCCACGTGGGCATGACGTTGAATATGTTGATTATTACAATCTGTATTTGGAATCAGGAAATCCATTTTATGAATGTTACACCACAAACACAGATGAGAAGAGGATCTGCTTTGCATACAATTATGCAAATGAACAAAAATGGACATATGACGAAATATCAAAAAAGGATTGGCTGAAGAGAGGGATTCTCAATCGATTTGTGGCAGTGAGTGGAGGAAACGCAGAAGAATTATGTGGACTGGATGAATCAACTGCATGCAGAACCATTGGTGTCGCTGTTGAAAAGAGCGTGATCCAGGTGAGCCTGTCTGTTACGCTGATGGGAGGGGATCACACAAGTGAAACAGCAACCATTGCAATTGGAGAAAAGAAGATTTCAGTTATTGGGAAAGGGAGGACGGAGAGTTCGATTGGAACAGGAGCACTTTCATCGGTAGGAGCGCTATTCAGTGTGTCAACAGGTCACCTTGGTTTATTGCACATGAAGGTTGATTGCAACTCAAGTGCAAATCCTTTTTCACCGAGTGTGGCTGTGGTGTCTGATGGGGGTGGGTCACTCTCATTGGGGGATGTTGTGATCACCACGAGTGTTTCTTCAGGAGACTATGTGATATCTTCGTCAGTGTTTGTGGTGGCGCTGTCGCAGCTGTCGATGGTTGGTGCGGAGATCAAAGATATGAAATCTTGAAATCACTATTCTTCTTCAGGGATCAACAATCAAATATTGTTTTTAATCTCTTTTGAAATTTGTTTGCTGGTTATGTTTCTTTATTTTATTTAAAAAAAAAAATAAAAATAAAAAGAATTATTTTATGAAATGATATGTTTGATTCTATTTTTTTCATTAATTTTATGAAAAATTTTTTTGAAATAATAAATTTAAAAAAATATCATATTCAAGATATTTGTTTGTGAGAGTGGGGTTTGGAGTGAATTTTTGATTCGAGAAAAATTTTAGTTGATTTTTTTTAAATAATCGTGATAAAACATAAACAAATACAAAACAACATGTCACATATTTAAATAACCATGATGTGTTCTGTCAAAGAAAACATTTGATATTTGTTTCTGTTCGAAAAGATAATATCTTTTCGAAATCATAACTTTTTTCGGGGTGTCAATTTTTCATTTTCATTTGTCGGTTGGAAGAGATTTTGTATTCTATTTGAGAATTTTATAACAACTGTTTAAAAAAACAAATGTTAAAGCAGAAATCAAAATCATGATTATGTTTTTCTAGCCTTTTCTCTTTTAAGTGTTCTTTTGTTTATATAAAGGAGAATTATTCAAACAGAAAATTTAATTAGATATAATATGACATCAAAAATAATCACCCATATATTCGAAAATTTAATATTTTTCACAAATGACACATTCTTCTGAAAAATAATTTCGAAGTGAGTTGTGTTTTTCTGTGATATTTGATGACAAAACATTCTTCAATAAATGCGTATCTGACAAAACTTTTTTATTTTTGAATGATCTTTGAAAATAATTTGTTGAAATGTTCAAGCTAATATATAATTGATCTTATTTTGTGTGTGGGAAACACTCAAGAAAATCATCCAAGATCGAAAAACTTTCATTCGAAATTGATAATAATAATCCAAAGTCGAAAGAAAGCCTCCTTGCCACTGCACAAGTGGAAATATTTATTTCGGTGAGTGACTGATATTCCGAAAATCATATCAACATTTTTTTTATTTGAGCAAAGATTCTCATTTTCCGAAATTATTTTGGTGATTATTTTTGAATCCATATTTTTTCATTCAAAAATTTTCTGTTTTGAAAATTCACTTTGAATTTTGATAATGAACATTTAAAGTTGAAAACTTCAATCAAAGATAATTTTTTCATGAATGGGATCTCAAACACTGTCTTATTTAACAATTGCTATTCATTGAACATTCAACTGAAAAATAACTTTCCTGAGAAATAAAACTTTTGAAGAAACAACACTCAGGGGGAGAAAAAAAATCGTGATTTCAAAAATAATCATTTATATCCAATTTTTGATTTAAATATTCATTTACCCTTTTTTAGTAATTGTTTAAATTAGTGACAATTTTTTTTTTCTTTTGAAAAGTTTTTTCAATTTCATTTTCTTGTGAAAATGAAAGTCACATATATCGATCAAATTTTCATTTTCATTCATCAAATTTCACCAAAATTGAAATGACAAAGACATGAAAACATTGGCAAGCATTTATTTCCATTCTTGTGAAAGTTAATTCGTTGGGAATGAAAAATAATGAAAAGATTCGATTTTTATTTTATCTCTGAAAATCAGACAAAAGTGACTTCTCAAAAAGAATAACACATTTGAGTCATTATATGAAACTAGTTGAATGATTTCTTGAAAATTCCCGAAATCCGAATGTTAGAAAAGTTGAAATTTCTGATTAAAAAATAATTTTCCAAAAAATTGAATTATTGTTTCCGAAGTTGAATTATTTCTTCCAATGGATGAGAATAATGTGTTGAAAAGAATTCAACTTTCCATTCAGAAACATCTGGCACTTGGCAATTCAGAAAAGTCCTTTTGTTAGGAGTTCTTGCTCCAAGTTATGAAATTGCTTTCTCTCGTTTTTTGGTTAAATAACAGTGAGTGGTTGAAGGAATATTTTGTTTATAAGTTTAGTGGGATTATTGACATTTCTTTCTTTCTTTCTTTCTTTTTTTTTTGAACAGATAAACATTTCTTCTTCTTTTATTTTTTTGACAGGCTGAATTGGGAAGACCAAAATTTACCTGGACATTGCATAAACACATTTCAACATCTCAGATTTTCTTATGTTTTTATAAATGAAATATTTGTCAAAAAATTTCCTCCTCTCCAATCGCATTACCACCATTTCCCCATTTTTTCGTTGCATTTTTCGACGAAATGAAAATCTCAAAACTTATGAGATCGTCAAAAAGAATCCAGGAAAACAAAAACAAAAACAAAAATAAAAATAAAAATAAAAATAAAAATAAAAATAAACACGTGAAATTATCAATCCAAAAGAAAATCAACACAAATAATTCCATTGAACCCATCTAACATTTCATCATAAAATATATGGCTTTTGGACAATACGTCGCCCTTTTAGAAATTCGTCTCAAATATATTCTTGCTTCCCGTAAATGCAACATTTTCTTCAAAAGATGAAATCACTCACAAAAAAAAAATCAGGCTAAAAAAATAGAATATCATTGTTTATGCTTCCTTGCACAGATTAGATTGAAGATGCCCGAACGCCATGAATAATTGCTGACTGAAAGAAAGCTGAGCGCAGGATAGTATTCTGCATTTGCCATCGGCTCAATGGCTTGGAATTAAATACACATAAAAAATACCTAAATGTTATTTGGCGCCAGTCAATGCCATTCAACTGCCTCATTATTGTTCGAAAATAGATCAGAGAGCGGGTGTCTTGCTGTACTGTAGATGGTGTGGAACACACACGAATAAATGCTCGTCAATTGCATATTTTGTTGAAAAATATTGCATCGAAATTGCAGAATTGTCAAAAAGTGCACAAAAAACCCCGCATCAAATGAAAATAATATACATTACGATGCTTTTGCAGCACATCGCGAACCATTCACAATCCAGTTAGATTCCGATATTTCACTTTAAAAAATCGATAACATTGTAATGCAAAACTTTGGAGCAGCAAAGAGATGCACTTGCCTCAGAACGCAGAACGTGCTTTGGAAAAACACACACTTAGGCTCTGAGGCAAATCCAATCTCTAAGTTACAAATTTAGAAACGCCTAATTGCGACTTGATGAATAAAACCACAACTTGAATCAAAAAGAATGAAAATGAAAAATAATAATTCTCACAAAAGAATTCAAACCCGGTGCGCAGCGTCGAGATTCAGAGCTGCTCTTTCATACATGTGGAAAAAAAAAAAAATAAGCAATTTATAATTCTGCAAACAAAAGAATCTCTGCCCAATGCGACTGAACAACAAACAATGTTCAGCTCACACGTATCCATAAAGAGCATCGCAAGTTGCGCACGAATATACCATTGAGCAATCACGATATCCACATCAAATTGTTCAAAAACACAACCATCATCTTTGATGTTAACCCTTACTTTGCATTATTTTTTGGTTTTTTCGGAATATCTGGATAACGCAAATGACGCTGAATATTTTGGATCAAAAAATCAAGGTTTAACTGCAATTCAAATCAATGTGATTCGCGAGACAACGCAGAATAACTTCAAAAATAATTTTTTTGCATTTCAGAAATTATTCAATTGCCGGCTATTTTCAAAAGATTTACACAAAATAAATGCTTCACGGCAAATGCATAGCATTATCAAACAACTTGCAAAAATCGTTTACACACTTTAATTGCGTTATTGTCGGTCTTTGAAAATTCTTATTATTGGAAAAACAGGCTGCAGGAGCGACAGAATAACTCACATACCGGTATGCAAAAAGTAAAATTGAAAGTAGTGCCAATGAGAGCAACTTTTGCAGGGTATAAACGTTAGAAAATCAAGAAAAAAGCAAAATTTCCAATTTGGCCAACGTGGATCATTTTTGGCGGCCTCATCCAAAAGGAAGTCAGGAAACACCACGTAAAGCCGCACAAAGCCGTGCCAAAAGGCGGAAACGCTGCGTTTCAGAGATCAAGTAAAATATAAATACAAAAAAAGAAAACTGAGGAAGAACCGCATCGATAAAGGTTCGGGATTCATAATATTACGATAATCCGAATAGTAAATGTTATTAGTATCTGCAATAAATGTATAATCGAAATATTTTCAACATATAATAAATAAAATTGATATTAAAAAAAACTTAACAAAAAGGCTTGCAAACCGTTCAAAACCTGAAAAATACGAATGCATTAGTAATTATTACCACGCGCATTGCGATGCATGTAACAAAAAATTGGCATTGGGAGGGCAACGGCGCAGCTGATTGTCCACAAAATATATCTTTATTGCCCCAACAACTTATTACAGTTCAAGATCGATAATGGAAATTTCTGATGGCGATATATCGCGATCGCGCAAAGCAAGCGGCTCACGGCCAATTTATGCGGCAAGCACGCAGAATGATTGTTCCAGGGAGGATGGCTCGGCGGATCGTGATGGGCTCGATGGGTGTGGACAAGCACTTTTCGTGGATGAGGGTGAAAGGGGGCATAAGACAGGGACAGCCGAGCGGAACGGCACGGCAGCAGAGGCAGACGCAGCAGAAGGCAGAAGCGGTGCAGGTGAGAGGGACACGGGGTGTCTGGGGAAAGAAGGAGGGAGGGAGGAATATTCAAATAGGAAAGAACCGGCTGTGGTGGGGGATAGGCAAGGGGAATGTGAAGACAACTGGTTTGGGGGTGAAGGAAATAAATTTGGAGGGGAGAGGAAAATGGTTGGTGGGGATGGGAAGAAGTCATATTTGAAGTGGGGGAAGAGGGATGGAAAGAGGAAGAATTGTTTAATGGAGCATTCAGCAGAAAGGAATGCAGACAGAAATTGGAGAAGAAATGAGGGAGAAGAAGGGGAAGAAGAGGGAGAGGAGGAAGAGGAGGGGAATGGGTGGCTGCTGGGTGGGAGGGAAGGGAAAGACGGAAAAAGCGAAAAGATCGAAAGTGATCAAAGAAAAGACGAATTATGGAAGGATAATGGAAAGAGGGATATTGGAAGGAAGAAGAAGGATCGGGAAGGAAAGATGAATGGAAAGGAAATGATTGCATTTGAAGAAGAGGATGAGGAGGAAAGCGAAGAAGAAGAGGAAAGATGTGAAGAAGGAAGAAAAGATGAGGGAAAAACGAAGGAAAACGAAGGAAATGAAAAAGAAATGAAGAAAAATGATTTGCCATTTTGTTCGTCTTTTTTGGGATTTTGTTTGAATGATTCAGAAAATGAACGAAATGAAGAATTAGAAAGGGAAGAGGAAATGGAAAGAAAAAATGATATTTTTCATTTGGAAGAGGAAGAAGAGGAAGAAGAAAATATAAAGAAAAAGGAAAAATATGAAGAAAAAATGAAAAAGATGAAAAAGATGAAGATGAAAAAAATGGAAGAGAAAAATGATAAATTGAAAGAAAGAATGAAATGTTTGATTGAAAAGAGAAGAAAAAATGAAGAAAATGAACAAAAAATGGAAGAAGAAGATGATATTTTATTGGAAAGAAGAGGAAAAGAAAGGGAAGAAGAAGAGGAAGAGGAAGAAGAAAAAGGGAAAAAAAGAAGAATTTATATGAACAATATGAATAATCGTGAATATCATCATCGTCATCATCATCAACATTTGTCACAAGAATTGAATCAATTTCATCAACCTCTTCTTTCTTCTTCTTCTTCATCAACATCTTCTGTACCATCTTCAACACCAATTTCTTTGCCTTCTTCTTCCTCTTCTTCTTCTACTCCTTCGTTTTCTTCTTCCTCCTCCTCCTCTTCTTCTTCCTCCTCTTTAACTTCATCATCCTCATCTTCTGGATCATCTTTATCATCTTCAACAACAATTGCTTCTTTCCCTTCTCCTCCGTTTTATCCTTCTTCTTATTCAACTTCTCCTTCATCTTCTTCATTGTTAACTTCTGCTTCTTTTCCCTCTTCTCCTTCTATTTCAACTTCAAATTTTTCTTCTGATTCTATTTTTGCTTCATCTTCTATTTTATCTTCTTATCCTTCATCATCATCATCTTCTTCTTCATCTTCATTTAATTCTATTTCTTCTCCTTCTTCTTCCTCTTCCTCTTCTAATTCTTCTTTTTCTCTTTCTCCACATAATCCAACCACTTCTTCCTCAAATTCTCCTTCTTTTCCATCTTCAAATAATTCATCATCATCATCACCTTCTTCTTTTTCTCCTCCTCCGTTTTATTCTTCTTCTTCCTTCTCCTCCTCCTCCTCCTCCTCATCATCATCTTCTTCTTCCTCTTCCTCTTCATTTTCTTCTTCTTCAAATGAAGAATTATATTGTTTAGATAATAATAGAGAAGAAGAAGAAGAAGAAGAAGAAGAAATAAAAGAAAATAAAATGGAAATAGAAGAAGAAGAAGAATTAAAAGAAGAAGAAGAGGAAGAATTAATGGAAACGAAAGAAAGAGAAGAAGAAGAAGAAGAAGAAGATATTATGATTGCTCCTAATTATTGTTTTTATGAAAAAGAAGAAAGAAGAGAAAGAAGAAGAGGATGGAGAATAAATACAACAAATTCTTCTTCATCTTTTTCTTCTTCATTTTATGATGAATTATTTGAGAAATATGGATTATTATTTGATATAAGAGAAGAAGAGGAAAGAGAAAGAGAAAGAGAAAGAGAAATAAATTTTCCATCATTTTCGACAGAATTAACACAAAATATTTATTCTTCTGATGAAAATATAACATCTTCTATTCAATCATCATCATCATCATCATCTTCTTCTTCTTCTCTTTCTCCTTCTTCTTCTTCCTCTTCTTCTCCTTCTTCTTCATTATCTTCTTCGTTAATACCTTTATCATCATCTTCTCCTTCTTCATCTTTTTCATCATCATCTTCCTCTTCTTCTTCTTCCTCTTCTTCTCCATCTACTTCTTCTTCCTCATCTTTTTCGTCATCTTCATTATCTTCTTCGATTTTTCCTTTATCATCATCTTCTCCTTCTTCATCTTTTTCATCATCATCTTCCTTTTCTCCTCCACCTTCCTCTTCTTCTTCTGATTTGTTTCCTTCTTCTTCTTTTCTTCCTTCTTTGTGCTCTTCAATAACATTATCTTATTTATCTTCTTATTCTTCTTCTTTCAATTCATCATCATCACCATCATCATCATCTTCTTCTTCTTCTTCATTTATTTCTCCTTCTCCATTAAATTCTTCTTCTTCGTCTTCCTCTTCTCTTTCTTCTTCTTCTTCTTCTTCTTCTTCATATTCTCTTCCTCTGTCTCCCTTCCTTCTTCATTCTTTCTTCACTCACTTCCTCTCTCACATGAACAGTTCATCTTCTGATGAATACATTCATACTCAAAATAATAATAATAATAATAATGAAGATAATGAAGGAGAAGATAATAAAAGAGAAGAAGAAGAAGAAGAAGAGAATAATAATAATATTTATTTCAATTATGATGATAATATTGATAATGATGATGATGATAATAGCAGTAGAATAATAGATAGAGACAAAGATATATTAACATCAACATCATCATCATCATCTTCTTCTTCTTCCTCCTCTTCCTCTTCTATTTCTTCATCTTCTTCTTTAACATCATCTTTTTGTTCTCTTTCTTTATCTCTTCCTCCTCTTCTTTCTCCTTCTTCATTTAGTTCTTCTTCTCAATCATTAACATTACCTTCATCATCATCAACACTATCTGTACAATCTTCTTCATCTTCATCATCATCTTCTTCTTTTCCCTCTTCTTCTTCTTCTCTTTCTTCTCATCTTTCTTCTTCATCAACATCTCCTATACAATCATCTTCCTCTTCTTTATGCAATATTCATTCTTCTTCTTCTTTTCCTTCTTCTTCTTCATTTTCTTCTCCTCCTTCTTCTTCTCTTTCTTCTTCTTCTCTTTCTTCTCTTTCTCTTTCTTCTTCATCCTCGTTGAATATTCCCCTTTTCAAATCTCTATTCTTCCGCCCACAATTCTTCTATTCATTTCTCTTTCGTTCTTTTCACTCGATTTTGAGGAAGAAGAAGAAAATAGAAGAAATAAAAGAGATCGAAGAAATGATGAAGAATAAGAAGAATAAGAAGAATATGAAAGAAACAAAAGAAATAAAAAAAGAAATAAATAAAAAGAAAGGAAGAAGAAGAAGAAGAAGAAGAAGAAATAAGAAGAATAAGAATAAAATGAATAAAATGAATAAAATGAATAAAATGAATAGAAAGAAGAAATTGAGAGAAATAAACAGAATATTCAGAAGAATGAATGAAATGCTGATGAGAAGAAGAAGAAGAAGAAGAGAGAGAAGAGAGAGAATGAAGGAGAAAGAAGATAAAGAAGAAATAAAAGAATATGAAGAATATAAAGAAATAAAAGAGAAGGAAGAGAAAAAAGAAGAGAAGAAGAAAGAAAAAAGAATAATTCCATTTTTCATTCAAAATTTTAATAGAACATTTTGGAAGATGTTTATTTCATTGGATAACAGAGAAGGAGAAGAAGAAGGAGAAGGAGAAGATGATTATGAAACAATAGAAGAAGAAGAAGAGGAAGAAGAGGAGGAAGAAGAAGATTTAGAGGAAGAAGATTATGAATTGGAAGAAGAAGAGGATGATGAAGAAGATTATGATGATGATGAGGAGGAGGAGGAAGAAGAACAACAACAACAAGAAGAAGAAGAGGAAGATGAGGAAGAGGAAGAAGAATTGTTTGATCGTTTAATGAAACGGAGAAGAAAGAGATTGAGAATAGAAGAAGAAGAAGAACATGAGGAGGAAGAGGAAGAGGAAGAGGAAGAGGAAGAGGAAGAGGAAGAGGAAGAGGAAGGGGAAGAAGAGGAGGAGGAAGAAGAAGAAGAAGAAAATGAAAAAGATAACGAAGAAGTAGAGGAGAAAGGGGAAGAGAAAGAGGAGGAAGAAGAGGAAGAAGAGAAGAAGAAGATGATAATAATGAAGAAATTGATATATTTGATGATAAAAATGGAAGAAATGAAGAAAAAGAAAGAGAAGGAGATGAGGATGAATATGATGAATTTTGTGAAGAAGAAGAAGGAGAAGAAGGAAAAGAGAAAAACAAATGAGAAAGATTTTGATATCAATTTATGTGGAATTTCTTCTTATCTTGCTCATTCTTCATCTTCTTCATCTTCTTCATCATCTTCATTAATTTCATTAATTTCATCATTATCTTCAATATTCCCTCAAAAATCATCAAAATTCAATGAAATTGCAACTCTTTCTCTTTCTTCTTCATTTTCATCAATTTCATCGAATTTCAATGAAAAAAGGAGAAATTCTGATTGTTTGAGCATTCTGAAGGATATTTGTGATTTGAAAAGAAGAGGAAGAGAAGAAGAAAAGGAAAAGAAAGAAGAAGAAGAAGAAGTATTCTATCCAAAAAGAAGAAGAAGAGAAAGAAGAAAAGAAATAAAGACAAATAATTTGAAGGAAGAAGAAGAAGAAGAAGAAGAAAAGAAGATTTTATCGAAAGTGTTTGAAATGAGCAGACAGAAGATGAACAATTGGATGAAGTTATATCGATACAAGGAGAAGGAGAAGGAGAAGGAGAAGGAGAAGGAGAAGGAGAAGGAGAAGGAGAAGGAGAAGGAGAAGGAGAAGGAGAAGGAGAAGGAGAAGGAGAAGGAGAAGGAGAAGGAGAAAGAGAAGGAGAAAGAGGAAGAATAAAAGAAAAGAAAATATTAACAACAAAAATGAGAATGTTTTCATTCACTCAATGTTTATTCCATTCTCAATGAATGCTGAGCAGAAAAAACAAAAAAGAAATTGTCTTTCTTTTTTTCAAACATTTTTTCAATTTCTTTCTTTCTTCACAACTTTGTTTTGTCCAATTCGATAAGAATATTCTTGTTATATGATATCTTTTTTATTCCAATCAAAATTTTATTGTTCTTTTTTCATTTTCATTTTCTTTTTATTCAGATAATCTTCTTCTTCTTCTTCTTTTCTTTTGCTTTATCTTCTTTCTTCTTCTAACTTTTCTATATCAATTTTCTATTTTCTATTTTCTATTCATATCATTCAATTGTTTTTTATTTCTTTCTTTTCATTTGTTTGAATCCCACTCGATGTTGAATGCTTTTTGAGCAATCCTCTTCTTTCCTTATCTTCTTGTGTATTCTGCTTTGGATTGCATTTAAATTTTATTTTATTTCATTTTATTATTATTTTTTTATTCTCTTTCTCTTTCTCTTTCTTTCTCTCAATTTTTATTTCAATACTTTTTCTTGCTGATAATCTGTGTTTATTTGCTTCTTTTGTTGAAAGTTTGAGGCAACTTTATTCATTCCTCACTATTTTCAATTGCTCTTCTGCAAAAATGATGATCCCTTTTTCATTCAAAAGAAACAATTGTGCTCTTTCATTTTTGTTTTGTTTTTCTTTTGCAGAATTTATTTTATTTCTTTTTATATTTAACAAAATGAATATTATTAATTATTTTATTTGGTGTTTCCAAAGTTTTGCTTCAATCCTGAAAATGTATTTATTTTTGTATTAATTTTATCTTTTATCTTTTTTCACTCAAATAAATTCAGATTTTCCAGCCTTCTTTATTTTTCACTTCTTCTTTTGAGTTTTTATTTATTTATTTATTTATTTGTTTGTTTGTTTGTTTGTTTCGTTTTCCCCCCTCATAAACTGTTTTATCTGTGCTCAGAAATCACCAAAGAATGCTCTCTGTTGAATAATTTCAATTGAAACAGAGATAATTTGTTTGCATTGCTTGTGCCAAAAATATTGGTCATTTCATTTCGATGTTGTATTCCAAAAAGAAATATATTGTTTTCTTTTTCCAATTGTTAAATATCGTTTTTTTGAAAAATATTTTTTCTTTCTTTTTTATCTTTTTTTTTTTTATTGCTTAATGCTCATTTTTCTATTTTTTTTTTCCTTGTATGTATTGTTTCGATTTGCATTTATTCAGCTTCCTTCGCTTTCATTTTTTGTCTTTCTCAATGTTTGTGCTCCTGAAATAATTATCTCTTTCTTTTTCTTTTTCTTTCTCTTTCTCTTTCTTTCACTTGAGATTTTTTGTTGAGAAACACACATCAGCTTGAGAATGACCACTCGGGTTTTTCTTTTTGATTTTCTATTTTTCGATTGATAATCTGTTCTCATTTTTTATTTCTTTGGAGGAAGTTGAATGTTTTTGCATGGAAATCAGAAAGCTTCACATCGCATTTTTGTAATAAAGCATCAATTGCATGCTCAGACATCCTTTCTATTTTCAATCCGTCGGATTTCCTGGAAAGTGGCTTGTTTTTGTGAAATAAACAGTCAATTTGTTTCTTTCCAGACAAAGGAGAAAATAAAGAATGAAATGAAAGTTGAAATGCGAAGTGATGTTGAAATAATATTATCATTTCTCATTTTAAACCCCTTTCAAGTTCATCTTTATCTCAATCGATTCTTCTCCTCTTTTGTTTATTGCAGCATCAAACATATCATTAGTTGAAACATGAGTGTTCAGAGCTCTTATGCTCTTCTCTTATCCTTCTCGCAGAGCAATAACAGCACGTTGCAGGCATCGAAAAAACAAGAAAAACAATCTGAGAAGAAAACGAACAAGAAATAGAAGATAACTTTGATAAAAATGATATAGAAGTTTTAAAGAATATTCATTTTGAGACATTCATATCTGTTATCTCCACACCAACCATCGACAGCTGCGACAGCGGCACCACAAACACTGACGAAGACATCACATAGTTTCCTGTTTTACTCGTGGTGATCACAACATCCTCCAATGAGAGTGACCCACTCCCATCATACACCACAGCCACACTCGGTGAAAAAGGATTTGCACTTGAGTTGCAATCAACCTTCATGTGCAATAAACCAAGGTGACCTGTTGTCACACTGAACAGCGGTCCTGCTGCTGATGGTGGAGAAAGTGCCCCTGTTCCAATCGAACTCTTCTCTTTGCCTGTCCCAATAACTGAAATCTTCTTTTCTCCAATCTCAATTGTTGTTGCCTCGCTTGTGTGATTCCCATCCATTAATGTGATTGCCAAACTAATCTGCACCTCACACATCTCAAACGCCTTCTTCACTGTCAGACAAGGATTTGATTCATTTGCCCCGCAAAGTGGAGATGCATCATTTCCATTCACAGAAACATAGATCGTCTTGTCTTTCAGCCAATCCTTCTTTTCCGTGTGCTGATATGCCCAACTCCCAGAATTCGATGCATTATATCCATAGCACACTCTCTTTTCATCTGTATTTGTGGTGTAACATTCATGAAATGGATTTTCAGAAGACAAAAAGACATTGTAATAATCAAAATATACCATATCGTGCCCATATGGATTGGCTGCATTTCTGCATTTGCATTCATGAAAAAATAAGAAATAAAAATAATATCCATCTTTTGGCGCTGTTGTCATACGTGGATCCGCACTCAATCCTCCCCCATTTGATGATGCATTGCATGAAATAAACTGAATGCTCCTTATCTTGACTTGAACAGGAATATTATAACAACGCATGCCTCCACCATTAGCATTTTCAACAAAGCATGAAGTGAAACTGCAGTCGAACACACATGCACTCTCCCCTTCTCCATTTTCTGTTGGGATGCATCCTGCTCCTGAAACCTGAAAATTTTCAAGATAAAGCCCTCCTCCATAATAATTTGCTTTGCAATTCTGAAATTCACATCCGCTGATCCGAACACATGATGAAATCGCATAAACACACATTCCTCCGCCACATTGATTTTGAGCAATACAAGAATTATAAAAGTTGTTGCTGATGTCTACCGATTTGATTATATGGGCCATGATGGCCCCTCCATCCCAACTTGCGTAACAGTCATTGAATGCACAATGCGTAACGAACATTTCTCCAGACTTAAGATTATGCATATAAATTGCACCTCCATTCGAACCGCTGTCAGAACCGTCTTGAACATTTCCTGTAGCCTTCGACCCATTCCACTCGCACCAAGTGAACGTATTCGCTATATTTTCTGTAATGCTTTGTCTCTCTGGCTGTTTCTTATTATCTGCATTTCCTTCACATACAACGTTTTTTGTCCGACAACACCCAACAAACGAGGTGTTTGAGGTTGTCAAAGAGGCCAAAGGATTGTTCAGAGAAGGGACAATCCCGCCATCATACGCGTCGCAAACTGATGAAAAGGAGCAGCTGCTCATAAAACATGATGTTTGGATTGACGGAGTTGTTGAAGGTGAACATGCCTCATTTGCTGTTGATATGTTGAAAAATGATAATTTGGAAAATGAAACAAAGGAAATGGAGGGCGATGAGTGGAATGGGGAAACAGATGAGAAATGCGATTCTCTCACAGAAATTCTTCATTTTTCTTTTTTCGTGAGCCACGCTTCAGAATTCCCTCCAAATGCCTACCATACTTCTCAACAAGATATCCGTCAAGATCAAAATGAGCTTAGTTCCCTTTTCCTGCCTCTTCTCCTGCTTCTGAAATGTATATTCCCAAAAGAAAAGTATCTTTTTCCTTCAGTTCCACCAAATGGAAACAGAACTCCAATGTTATTTGTCAACTGTTTTCTTTAGAATCTCTTTTTGAGCGTTGTCAATTTGTGTGTTTTTTCCAAATTCAATTTCCTCACATTTCTTTTGAGCATACACAGTTCCTGTTATCATTAAAATATGTTTTGTGATACAAAGATCAAAGTTGAATGATGTAATTCTTCTTCTTTTTCGTTGGCTGCATTCATGATCTTTTCCCAATATCTCTGCCCCACTTCTTCTTTTCATGCTTCTTCTCCCATACTCCCTGCATAAACTCCGTTCCCAATCGTATCTCTTTTCTTCCCCACTACTCCGTCATCAAACGTCAATCTTCATTCCATCTCGTCAGAATGCCACCATCAACTTGTAGCACCTCTTCGCCTCATTTCATGCCCTCTGCTCTTCTGTTTTTACCTTCCTTCTTTTCCCTATCCTTCAAAAAAAAGGAAAAATGGACTTTATTAAATATTCTTCGTGCATCAACCCCATTTCCCCCTTCCTATTTCTGCAGAACCACATTTCCACCTCCCAACGCTCCCAAAGCAAACTCATTTCTTCTTCTGCAAATGGCATTCAATAGAAACTCAATCCCACGTCCCACACACCAGCCATAAATTCCCCTTCCAAACCTCATGCTTCCCTCCTTTCCAGAATCCTTTCCCAAAATATTCTCCTCCAAGACAAACTCCTATTTCCAATTTCCAAAAACATAATTTTCCATATTTTAACACAAATAATAATACTCTGCTTCTCCCCTTTTCTCCTTCTCCCCCCGTCTCCACTACCCCCTTCTCTCATGCATACTTCCATCTTCTCCCTTTTTATTCTCTTCCACACACTCCTGCCTGCTGTCTCTGTCAATCCATATTCCACAAAAACACTTTTCTCCAAACATCAACCCAAAATCTCCCCATTCACCCCCCAAAACCCAATCCCAACCCCACATCCGCAAACCCACTTGCCCCTAAAAAGATAAAATTCTTTAGCCCCATATCACACCACACAAAACCCACATTTCCCCTTCACAATCTGTGAGAAATATCACAACCATCAAAACCATGAAAAGCCTCAAAAAATATAAAAACCTCACACAACACATCAAATCTCGCCCACTGCACAACTCTCTTTGCCGAATCCTTTTTCACTCAGCCATTTTCAGGAAAAAAAAATGATTCATCAATTTGTTTCTTTTTTGTAATGGATGTTCAGATCATCAGATTTGAAAGAACCTGAACATCTATTCATCGATTGGGAATTCCGTAAATGAACATTACCTGCAGAATTAGAAATAGTTTTTCCTATGTTTACCTGAATCACTGGAAAAATATTGCCAACGATGGAATTCTGCCTGATAATTGTGATAATTGGATGAACAAGGAAATGCAACAATTTAATTGTTGAATTCAAATAACTACATGTATGCACTTATTTCTATTCCATATATTGTGAAGGTATTATCACCTGTAACCTCTCCAAATTTGTGATTCTGAAGATTTATATAAAATGGACGATTTATTCTTTGCAGATAAGAACAGCAAGGAAGCGAGACAAATGTTATTTTGCAAATATATTAGAGCCTGAATATATTTTATCATAAATATTTATGTGACTTATTTTGGACTCAACATGCGCGATGGATAGAAATACGATGAAAAATGAGTTTTGATGGAGCAGAAGTCAACGGGGTTGGAAAATGCCAAAGCTCAAAAGGAAGAATGTCCAATCTCTATGAAAAGGGAGCGTTTTTTAAAAAGAGGAAGAGGACATTTTCAGAAAAAGCATTGTTGGGGCGATTGAGGCAAATGAATGAAACAGGACATTGGAGGCAGCTAGAGCAGAACATGGCGCATTTCTTGAGATGAGAAGGGCAAGACGTTGCTTTTACGGACCAAGGGGAGCGATGGAACTGAATTTGATTGCTTGGCTTGAGAGGCGAAAATACAAGAAAAACAGACAGTTTGGCATTATACAGACAGCTGGAGGAAAATTGCAGGCAAAATGGACTTTGAATATTTTAATACTCGCCTTAGCCTTGTGTCATCGAAGCAATATCCACAAGAGTAGGGAACAAGGTTTTTTTGAAGCCATCTTCGACCAGAAAATATCCGTTATTTGAAATCTCGATAACATCGACTTCATCGACTTCATTGTCTTCTTCGACTTTTTCGTCTATTCTCCCCCTTCTTCTTCAGCCTCATTGTTTTTGTCAGCCTTATCTGTCTCATCGCCATCATGTTTTCGTATACACCTACAAATGATATGAAAATGTGTATTTTTCTCCCCATTTTTGATCATCACCTTCATCACCTTCATCACCTTCATCACCTTCACTTTCTTTATCTGCTTTTTTCTCTTCGACTTTTTCGTCATGTTTTTCTTTACACGACCCAAGCATATGAAATAATTTTATTTCATTCTTAATCATTATCTTCTTCGCCTTCTTCTCTTTCCTTTTCTTCCTTTTCTTCTCTGCCTTCATCACCTTCATCACCTTCTGCAAGTGTTTCTTCTTCATCGAATTCAACTAATTTTTATTTATCTTTGTCTTTTTCATCTTTTTCATCTTTTTCATCTTTTTCATCTTTTTCATCTGCTTTCCCCGCGCCATTGATTCATCCTCCCTCATTTTCTGCTTCCTCTTCATCCAAATCTTTTTGAAGGATTTTTGTTATTAGAGTTATTCGAGCGGAAGCAGTGCCGAGGATTGGAAATAAGCAAGTTGTTGGAAGCAGAACAGAATCACTTTCATTGATGTTGAGATTGGCAGCGGAGACAGATCAGCTGGGTGTTGTTGGCAGAAAAGAACAATATTTTGAGAGGCACTCGAAGAAGAAGAAGAAAGTGTGTGAAGATTGGCAATAAACATATTTTTAGAGTGTGTTTTGTATTATTTTTTTTTCCTCCAATTTTTTCAAATATTTATTTATTTTTTGAGGGATTAAGATTTGCGGAAGGGCATTTTCAGGCAACGAATGAACATGGGAAAAAGAGCATATTGGATGCTTTTGAGAAATCAGGCAATGACAAAAATTTGAGAATATTGAAGAATGAGCCAGAGGTGTTAAATGAAATGAATGTGAGAGGAGACCTTTGAAGATTTATGTTGAATTTTGAAAAAGAAGGAGGGGAAGCAACAGAAAAGAATAATCGGAAAATTGAAGAAATGGCTGAAGAAGAAATGTGACAAAAATTCGAGAAGAAGAAAAGAAAAAAGGAAGAAGATTGAAAAAAGAAAATGGTACTGATTTGTGATATTTTGTATTACATTTTAAATATTTTTTTCTTTATTTTTAATTGATAATAGGGACTTTTGAGTGAATATTCAAAAGCGATGAATGTGAATGGAATATGGAAAGAAGACAGGAGACGAAAAGCGGAGAAAAGGATGTTTTAAGAGAGCATGTGATCAGAAGAAGTGGAAGAGGCAAGACAATGGAATGTGAGCTTATTAAGACATTTTGCGAGATGGCTCCAAGAGGCAAGGGGAAGAGAAGGAGGCAAAGAAAGAAGTATTTCGACATGCAAATCTCTTATCTCATCTTCAACCACATTCCTCTCAACTCCCTCGATGTCATTTGCTTTTCTCTCCAAACTCACATTTTTCAACATATCAACAGCAACATCGGAATGCTCGCCTTCAACCACGATGTCAACCCAAACATCATGTTTTATGAACAGTTGCTCCTTTTCATCAGTCTGCAATGGGTATGATGGCGGGATTATTCCTTCTCTGAACAACCCCTTTGCCTCTTTGACCACCTCGAACACCTCGTTTGTTGGATGTTATCGGACAAGGAATGTGAAATGTGAAGGAACTGCAGAGGTACCATTGAAACCAGACAGACAGAACGAAACATTCAATGGAGCGAATGAGTTCATTTGGTGTGAATGGAATGGATCGAAAACAACAGGAGAAGTTGACGATAAAACTGATCGTACTTCAAATGGCGGAGCAATCAACATGAACAATTTGGCATCTGCCTCAATTTCTATTCAGCATTGCACGTTCGACAACTGTTATGCGCATTATGGAGGCGGGGGAGTCATATGCCGGCAAATCAAAGCATTTATTGCTGAAGACAATACATTCAATGCATGCACAGCTCTAAATTTCTATGGAGGAGGGTTGTATGTTTATTATATAACTTCGTGTGTTCGGATCAGCGGATGTGAATTTCAGAATTGCAAAGCAAATTATTATGGAGGAGGGCTTTATCTTGAAAATTTTCAGGTTTCAGGAGCAGGATGCATCCCAACAGAAAATGGAGAAGGGGAGAGTGCATGTGTGTTCGACTGCAGTTTCACTTCATGCTTTGTTGAAAATGCTAATGGTGGAGGCATGCGTTGTTATAATATTCCTGTTCAAGTCAAGATAAGGAGCATTCAGTTTATTTCATGCAATGCATCATCAAATGGGGGAGGATTGAGTGCGGATCCACGTATGACAACAGCGCCAAAAGATGGATATTATTTTTATTTCTTATTTTTTCATGAATGCAAATGCAGAAATGCAGCCAATCCATATGGGCACGATATGGTATATTTTGATTATTACAATGTCTTTTTGTCTTCTGAAAATCCATTTCATGAATGTTACACCACAAATACAGATGAAAAGAGAGTGTGCTATGGATATAATGCATCGAATTCTGGGAGTTGGGCATATCAGCACACGGAAAAGAAGGATTGGCTGAAAGACAAGACGATCTATGTTTCAATGAATGGAAATGATGCATCTCCACTTTGCGGGGCAAATGAATCAAATCCTTGTCTGACAGTGAAGAAGGCGTTTGAGATGTGTGAGGTGCAGATAAGCTTGGCAATCACATTAATGGATGGGAATCACACAAGCGAGGCAACAACAATTGAGATTGGAGAAAAGAAGATTTCAGTCATTGGGAAAGGCAAAGATAAGAGTTCGATTGGAACAGGAGCCCTTTCATTATCATCAGCAGCTGGAGCGCTGTTCAGTGTGACAACAGGTCACATTGGTTTATTGCACATGAAGGTTGATTGTAACTCAAATTTAAGTCCTTCTTCGCCGAGTGTGGTTGTGGTGTCTGATGGGAGTGGGTCACTCTCATTGGAGGATGTGATCACCACGAGTGTTTCTTCAGGAGACTATGTGATGTCTTCGTCAGTGTTTGTGGTGCCGCTGTCACAGCTGTCGATGGTTGATGTGGAGATCAAAGATATGAATGTTGCAAAACCATTGTTCTCTGAGCTGGATCTCTCTTCTCCTTCTTCTTCTTCATTGTCGTCATTGTCGTCATCTGCACTGTATCTGACAGCCACAGCATCAGGAGATAGTGTGCTGGCGAATGTGAAGGTGACGAATGTGAAGTTGACTGAAGGAGATGGGGTGGTTGTGGCAAAGAGTGTGAAGGCAGGAGAGACGTTCGGGATGATGAGCACGAGAACAGAAGGGGAGCAGAGTGGTTGTATATTTGGGAAGGGAGATTCTGAGATGTATTTTTGGTCACATGTGAAATTGGAGGGAGGAATAAAAAATCATAGGTGCGTTGCGATTTTGTTTCTGTTTTGTTACAACTCGTGCAACCCACATAAAATAAGCACCATCACTGCTGTAAAACACGAAATCTCCTGTTTTATCAAAGAAAGGAAAATCGGTTTTATTTGTGAAAAGGAAAGGAAGAAAGGTGAGTAATTTGATGGAACATCAACGATTTATTCTTTCTTTGAAAAAATAGAGTATTTGGGTTAATTCATAATTTTCGATGTTTTGCAGAAACAAAAAAAAGTGGACAAGTTTCTTTGTTGAATCCTTCTATTTTTTCAATGTAACAATTCATATGATTTTTATTTTTTTATTCATTAGCCAACTGCTTTTGAATGATTTTTCAGACAACAAAGTTTTTCTTTAAAAAAATTTCAGTCCTTTCTTTTTTTTCATTCTTTTTTTTTTTCAAATGTAATTTTCACAACAACTTTTTTTTTATTACAAAATGAAAAAATCAAACAGTTTCCTTGTTTGAAAAGAAATATGAAATTTCGGAACAAACTGTTGAAGAATTTCAAAAATGATTTGTTGATGAACAAACAAACAAATGGATAAAAATATGGAAAGAATGAACATAAGATGAGAGCATTTTCGCAGCAACAGATGAATGAAAAAGGAAAACGATAACTTTTTTTTGTATTTTTGTCAAATAATATCAAATTCTTCTGATTTATCAATCACTCGTTTTCATTTTTACAGGGGGGTGGGGAAATGAAAATAATTATTCATTGAGAAATCAGAGGAATTAGAAAATGGGTTTTATCATGATTCAAATGAGAAATATTTATCAAAATGAAAAATAAAAATTAAAAAATAAATCAAATCTTTTTTATTAGAAATAATTTTTCTTCGTTAATGTTTTATTTTATTATCTTTATTTTTCAATCTCAACCACAAGGCACTCAATGACATTCAAAGTTATGATTTCAAAATTAATCACCCATATTGATTTTTTTTGGAATTGAATGTTTGTTTTCTAATTATTTTGATTTCATTTCTTTTTTACCAAAACAAATTATTCTTTCACAAAACGATGAAAAAGAAGTTTTTGAAATGCATCAACACCGATTCGTTTGTTCTTTTTATGTTTTTATTTTCCAATTTCAATTTTTATAGTTTATTTTGATGAGGGAGATTGTTCATCTTATCCCACAAGTTTTCTGTCTAAAATATAGGTTTGAAATTGAGATTGGGATACTTTGAAATGGAAACTTGAAATTGATAACTACATTGTGACAGTTCATTATTTGACTTTTTCTTTCTCAAATAAAAAGTCTTATTAATAATTGAAAACTCTATATCACTTCTATTGAATATTCACAAGTCAATCTCGAAAAGCTGTGTTATTATCCATTCTCCAAATCATTTTCTGATCTCATAAGTTTTTCTCCATATTCATCTCGATTATTTCTTTTCATTTGGTTCAATGATTATGGATTTGATTTGCAATCTTATTTTATAATGATTTATTTTTGAAAAGTCGCAAACGAAGTGATCAAAAGGTTGCTTGAATGCTTTCAACTGTTTTTAATCAAACTCATAAAACCACTACAGTTAATTGCTATAAAAAATTCAATATTTTATTAAAACTTTTAAATTTCAACATTATTCAAAGTTGGAAAATAAAAATCATAAAAAAATAAGAAACAATCAACTTATTTTTTGAAATGATATTCATAACTTTACAAAAATGAATTATTATTAAATTAGATAGAAAACCTAATCAACAAAGATTGAACCAAATGAAAAGAAATAATTGAAATGAAGATGGAAAATGATTTTTGAGATCAGAAAAAAAATTGGAGAATGGATAATCACGCGGCTTTTCGAGATTGACTTGTGAATATTCAGTTGAAGTGAAATAGGCTTTTCAATTATTAATAAGACTTTTTATTTGAGAAAGAAAAAGTCAAATAATGAACTGTCACAATGTAGTTATCACTTGTGTGATTTTTTATGAGATCATAAAATCGTTGCATCGTTGATCTTTCATGAGTAATTTTTTTGTTGTTTTAAATTTTCATATTAAAAATATCTATTTGAAAATCTGAAGAAAGATCGTTGAAAAACTTGAAAACATGCAATTTATCGATGACATTTAAAAAAAAAAAAGTGATTGAAAAAATGTTGTGGTATGCTTGATAATTCAATTATCTTTTTTCCGTGTAAGTTTATGAATCGGATAAGAAAATAGAAAATGAACATTTTCTGCAGGATAGAAAATATTATTTTTTCTCAGTAACAAGGTCAGTGACGGAGGGGAATTGATGATGGAATTAGGCAAGATGATTTTAAAGAAAAGCATCTAGGAAGGAAATGCAGCAAATTGATTGTTGGAAAAAACATTTCAATGTTTGTATTTTTTATTGTTCTTGTTTATCTTAAAGATGTTTCCATCCATGGCCTTTTCAGAGTGCAAGAATCTGATAAATTATATAAATGGCCATTCCTTTGCTTTTCTGAGGAGAACATCAGAAGAGAGGTGGATTCCGAGATACAACCAGCAAATGAGAATTGAAGATTTTCTGTATTCAATTGGGAGAGGGGATGAAAAAAATTCAATTTAAAAGCATTTGGAAGAGAGGGGAAATTGAAGAAGAATGCCAACAATTGGACAGTTATTGGAAAGAATAAAATTTGGAGATATTTTTTCAGAAAAAAAGATGATGATAACATCAAAAGCTGAATATTTTTGAGGGAATAAAGAAAGATGGAGAAAGGAACGCTGGGAAATAATGGAAAAGGAGAATGGCAGCATCAGTGATTGGGCAATCTTCTGCTTATGCAATAGGGAGGGTGTATGCGTTCTTTTGAGGAATTTTTATAATCAATGCAACACTAATTATTTTTTATTATATATTTTTATTTCCATTACAATCGACAGTTTTGATTTCGAAGAGCGCCATTCCCAGGGACAATCCATTTTAAACAGAATTTTTTCAAATCATGTGATTTCTTCTCCTTCTCCTTCTCCTTCTCCTTCTCCTTCTCCTTCTCCTTCTCCTTCTCCTTCTCCTTCTCCTTCTCCTTCTCCTTCTTTCTTCTTCTTCTTCTACTACTACTTCTTCTTCTGCTTCTGTTGCTTCTGCTTCTTCTTCTTCAGATGACCAATCAGCACAGCGAAAGCTCGCCCAATCACAGAAATCTCCAAGGGCACTCAACAACAACTGCACCCCACAAACACAAATAACTCTATCTCGTGCCCGTATCTCTTATCTCCCACGCTCAGCTGTCTATCAACCCAATTTAGAAGGCTTTCTGGTTGTTTCCTTCAGCAACACGTCAGAACTGACCCAGCACTGCATATCTTTGCTGAACATGTTCTTCTGCAAAGAGCAGCCAAAGCGAGGCCTGCTGTACCTGAAGATTGAGCCGATTTCTTTCACTCAAGCAAAAGAATACCAATTAGTGGACTCTTAGGGCTGCACAATGTATCTTTTGGGAAGGATAGCGTGGATCTTGCAGAAGGAGGGGATGGAGACTGTTAATGGGACAGAAATAGACACATTGGTTGATCGGATGCACAAGACAACAAGGCTGGTCATCAACATCAACAAGGAAGACTACGCACGCATGTACAGCAAGCTGTCGCTGTTCAGACGCAAAGCGAATGTGGTCTACACTCAGCAGACGAACCAGGAGATTCTAACGCAGATTTCGTCAAACTTGCTCAACCCGTTTTTCTCGATGATCATCCCCACGCTTGTGCAGGAGGATGCGATACACCAACTAGCAACTTCAGCATCTGCACAGGCAAATGTCACAGACAGCGAAAAAGGCAGCAGCAGCAGCATAAGTTGCAGTGGCAGCAGCGGAGGAGGAGGAAATGGTGGCGTTGGGTATGGCACAACTGTCTTACCTGCCTCTTCTCCGCTTCTATCTTCATTTGCGCAAACTTTTCCGTTTTCAAGTGTGACTGAGCAGATAAATGTTCCTGATCACCTCTCTTCTTCTGGGTCAATGCCTGATTCTGCACAGGTTCAATGTTCAAAGACGAAAAACGATCAGGCAGGCGATTGTGAACACGCTGACAAACATCTACCGACAAGCAGTGAACTTGTGACAGACACACAGTTCGTAGAGCATGATGAAGGGGTTCACAGGGAGAGACACGATATCTGGCTTATTCTTCAAAGAGAACTATTCACACTCAGAGTTTGAGGAGTTTGTGGACTACCACTGCAAGGCGTTGATGCACAGCATCCGGGCGATGCAACAGCAGATTGTGTCGTGTGAGTCGACAATTTTGATCATTGAGCATCTCCAGACACACACAAACCTCCTCCAGCAGCGCATGTCCCAGACGCAGACTTCACTTCAGAACTAGAATGCGATTGATCTCTTTGAACAGGGAGATTCGTTGATCAGAAGGACGATTGAAACAACACAGAGGCAGATGGATGCACTGAGTGCAGAACTGGAGAGGATCGAGGAGATGTTACATTTAGAGTCACCTGGGCAGCCGTCAATGGAGGAACAGCTGCTAATAGGCGCTGTGAAGCAGTCGATGGACACCATCCAGCCTGTCATCCCCACCATCACCACCACTTTCCGTGCGTCGGTTTCACTCAACGTGTATGTGGAGCGGCTGAGCAACCTGTGCATCCTGTTTGTGATACGCGACGGCATCCTCATTGAGCAGTTTCGGGACATTCAAACAGTTGAGATGATCCACATGACGTCGAATGTGGATTTTCTCTCTGTTTCCCTGGCGACGGTGAAAGAGGTGAACATGCGGCTGGATACTTAAGTGTGCTATCACGAACTCCCCGTGCTGCCATCAACCGCGTGCGGCTGCTGTTCCGCTGGCTGAAGAACCTGTACTTCTTGGTGATCCAATCAGGGACGTTTGACGAGGTGGATAGGAGGCAGTATCAGCTGTCGTATACACTTGTGATCAAAGAGAGCAGGAGGGAGAAGTGTCCCGATCTGATTGCGCAGATGGAGAACGAAAGGGCGCAGATCCGGAGGCACATCGCAACCATCACGAAGAGCAAGTATGCGACAGAAGAGACAGTGCAGAGGGGAAAGACGCTGCTCATTCGCACCGAAGAGCTGTCTTATTCTCTGAACAAGCTTCTTGAGAGCCTTTTTGCTGGCTTGTCTTCGCTCAATCATCAGATGCGCACAGTTCTTGGGGATGTTATGTTCACATGTTGTGTGTATGTGCTCACTAACAGATTCAATTTGCAGATAAAGTCGCTGTTTTTGAGGGACAATGTTATCCACGAGATCAGAAAGAACCACATCCCACTCTCAAGACACCCGGACCCCCTCACATTTATCGTCACTTCTTCATTCAACCGCATGTGCTCCTTTTAAAGTGACTCATTCGCGAACCCAATGGCAGAAAGACACAGAATGTCGACGATGAGGCCGATCCCAGAGCTGGAGAGAGAATATGAGGTGGATGCCATCAGCGAGAAAAGCTTCGAAATCGATGCAGAAACTGCACTGCGCCTGGAAAGCATGTCGTCTGCGAAGCAGCTGTCAGATACAGCGTCAGTCTCAATATCAGCATCATCTGCAGTGGCAGCGGAAGCGGAAGCGGAAGCAACAGCTTCTATTCAGCTGGCTTCTTCTTCTCATTCTCCAGCCATCACCTGCTCTCCAAGCATCACCACCACTAGCAGCCAGACATCTGAAATTGTTATCCCTCCACAGTCATATTCATCTTCCTCCTCTTCTTCTTCCTCTTCTGCCTCATCTTCCTCCTTTTCCTCTTCTTCTTCTACTCTCTATCATGCATATTACATAATAATATGCAAAAAAAAGATTGGGCATTATCAAGATTCGTGAAGCATTTGCTCCTTTTAAAAAATTCTTTGAAAGAAAATGAGCGTAATCAGAAAAAGATGAACAAAAAAGAAAAAGGAAAATAACCTCAACAAAAAGATGCGATTCATGATTTGATTCAAAAAATGATATTTATCATTTTGAGTTTTTGATTTCAAACCTTTTGATGTTTTAATTGCAGATAATATTAGTTTTTAAATAAAATATATGTAATCAATTAATTTGTTCGAATATTTAATAATAGTTTTTCATTCATATGTATCATTGCTTCTATATTTTCATAACTATTAACTTTCAAAAAATTATACAGGATTAACGATTTTTCACCTTTTCGTATTTTCAACTCATTGAAATGTTGAAATGTTTATAATTATTCAAAAATTCAAAATGTCTATTCAAATTAATGAAACAAAAAAGGTCAATATTTATGATAATAATTGTTTGACACAAATTACAACTGAAAGATAATTTTTTAAAACAAAAATGAAAAGAAAGTTAATAGTTTATGTAATATCGATCTTATTGAAACTTAAAATTCGTTGATATGTGAAATTAACACAAATGTGGAATTAACAAAAATGAATGATGGAAACAAAATGATCAATTTTGATTTTTTGTGGGACAAAATTTTTGTTGTGGAGTTTTTCAAAAAAAACACACATTTGTTATTCGAAAGATATTTATATTTCAATAAATAACTTTTTTTTACCAATTCCATCTATCATATTTGAAGAGTCGATTCTAATGATCCCATAAAAAATCACCCACTTTCAAGTTTCCATTTCAAAGTATCCCAATCTCAATTTCAAACCTATATTTTAGACAGAAAACTTGTGGGATAAGATGAACAATCTCCCTCATCAAAATAAACTATTAAAATTGAAATTGGAAAATAAAAACATAAAAAGAACAAATGAATCAGTGTTGATGCATTTCAAAAACTTTTTTTTCATCGCTTTGTGAAAGAATAATTTGTACTGATAAAAAAGAAATGAAAGTAAAAATAAGCTTAAAAGAAACATTCAATTCCAAAAAAAATCAATATGGGTGATTAATTTTGAAATCATAACTTTGAATGTCATTGAGTGCCTTGTGGTTGAGATTGAAAAATAAAGATAATAAAATAAAACATTAACGAAGAAAAATTATTTCTAATAAAAAAGATTTGATTTATTTTTTAATTTTTATTTTTCATTTTGATAAATATTTCTCATTTGAATCATGATTAAACCCATTTTCTAATTCCTCTGATTTCTCAATGAATAATTATTTTCATTTCCCCACCCCCCTGTAAAAATGAAAACGAGTGATTGATAAATCAGAAGAATTTGATATTATTTGACAAAAATACAAAAAAAAGTTATCGTTTTCCTTTTTCATTCATCTGTTGCTGCGAAAATGCTCTCATCTTATGTTCATTCTTTCCATATTTTTATCCATTTGTTTGTTTGTTCATCAACAAATCATTTTTGAAATTCTTCAACAGTTTGTTCCGAAATTTCATATTTCTTTTCAAACAAGGAAACTGTTTGATTTTTTCATTTTGTAATAAAAAAAAAGTTGTTGTGAAAATTACATTTGAAAAAAAAAAAGAATGAAAAAAAAGAAAGGACTGAAATTTTTTTAAAGAAAAACTTTGTTGTCTGAAAAATCATTCAAAAGCAGTTGGCTAATGAATAAAAAAATAAAAATCATATGAATTGTTACATTGAAAAAATAGAAGGATTCAACAAAGAAACTTGTCCACTTTTTTTTGTTTCTGCAAAACATCGAAAATTATGAATTAACCCAAATACTCTATTTTTTCAAAGAAAGAATAAATCGTTGATGTTCCATCAAATTACTCACCTTTCTTCCTTTCCTTTTCACAAATAAAACCGATTTTCCTTTCTTTGATAAAACAGGAGATTTCGTGTTTTACAGCAGTGATGGTGCTTATTTTATGTGGGTTGCACGAGTTGTAACAAAACAGAAACAAAATCGCAACGCACCTATGATTTTTTATTCCTCCCTCCAATTTCACATGTGACCAAAAATACATCTCAGAATCTCCCTTCCCAAATATACAACCACTCTGCTCCCCTTCTGTTCTCGTGCTCATCATCCCGAACGTCTCTCCTGCCTTCACACTCTTTGCCACAACCACCCCATCTCCTTCAGTCAACTTCACATTCGTCACCTTCACATTCGCCAGCACACTATCTCCTGATGCTGTGGCTGTCAGATACAGTGCAGATGACGACAATGACGACAATGAAGAAGAAGAAGGAGAAGAGAGATCCAGCTCAGAGAACAATGGTTTTGCAACATTCATATCTTTGATCTCCACATCAACCATCGACAGCTGTGACAGCGGCACCACAAACACTGACGAAGACATCACATAGTCTCCTGAAGAAACACTCGTGGTGATCACATCCTCCAATGAGAGTGACCCACTCCCATCAGACACCACAACCACACTCGGCGAAGAAGGACTTAAATTTGAGTTACAATCAACCTTCATGTGCAATAAACCAATGTGACCTGTTGTCACACTGAACAGCGCTCCAGCTGCTGATGATAATGAAAGGGCTCCTGTTCCAATCGAACTCTTATCTTTGCCTTTCCCAATGACTGAAATCTTCTTTTCTCCAATCTCAATTGTTGTTGCCTCGCTTGTGTGATTCCCATCCATTAATGTGATTGCCAAGCTTATCTGCACCTCACACATCTCAAACGCCTTCTTCACCGTTTTGCACGGATTTGATTCATTTGACCCGCAAAGTGGAGATGCATCATTTCCATTCACAGAAACATAGATCGTCTTGTCTTTCAGCCAATCCTTCTTTTCCGTGTGCTGATATGCCCAACTCCCAGAATTCGATGCATTATATCCATAGCACACTCTCTTTTCATCTGTATTTGTGGTGTAACATTCATGAAATGGATTTTCAGAAGACAAAAAGACATTGTAATAATCAAAATATACCATATCGTGCCCATATGGATTGGCTGCATTTCTGCATTTGCATTCATGAAAAAATAAGAAATAAAAATAATATCCATCTTTTGGCGCTGTTGTCATACGTGGATCCGCACTCAATCCTCCCCCATTTGATGATGCATTGCATGAAATAAACTGAATGCTCCTTATCTTGACTTGAACAGGAATATTATAACAACGCATGCCTCCACCATTAGCATTTTCAACAAAGCATGAAGTGAAACTGCAGTCGAACACACATGCACTCTCCCCTTCTCCATTTTCTGTTGGGATGCATCCTGCTCCTGAAACCTGAAAATTTTCAAGATAAAGCCCTCCTCCATAATAATTTGCTTTGCAATTCTGAAATTCACATCCGCTGATCCGAACACACGAAGTTATATAATAAACATACAACCCTCCTCCATAGAAATTTAGAGCTGTGCATGCATTGAATGTATTGTCTTCAGCAATAAATGCTTTGATTTGCCGGCATATGACTCCCCCGCCTCCATAATGCGCATAACAGTTGTCGAACGTGCAATGCTGAATAGAAATTGAGGCAGATGCCAAATTGTTCATGTTGATTGCTCCGCCATTTGAAGTACGATCAGTTTTATCGTCAACTTCTCCTGTTGTTTTCGATCCATTCCATTCACACCAAATGAACTCATTCGCTCCATTGAATGTTTCGTTCTGTCTGTCTGGTTTCAATGGTACCTCTGCAGTTCCTTCACATTTCACATTCCTTGTCCGATAACATCCAACAAACGAGGTGTTCGAGGTGGTCAAAGAGGCAAAGGGGTTGTTCAGAGAAGGAATAATCCCGCCATCATACCCATTGCAGACTGATGAAAAGGAGCAACTGTTCATAAAACATGATGTTTGGGTTGACATCGTGGTTGAAGGTGAGCATATATCATTTGCTGTTGAGATGTTGAAAAATGTGAGTTTGGAGAGCAAGAGGGATTGAAGATGATGAAAGAAATGCTGTTGAAGATGAGAAATGCAATTCGCTCACAGAAATTCTTCATTTTTCTGCTCTCATGAGTCTCGCTTCAGAATTCCCTCCAAATGGCTTGCTTTTCCTCTTGGCTCAATCCCGCAAAATATCCCAATAGGATTGAATTCCGTTTTTTGTCTTCGCTTGTCTCTTCTTCAGCTGCTCCAGTAAAAAGGCTTTGCAAAACCATCAGGTGAAATTCCTTTTTCCATTCTGTATGCTTCTGCAGAAACATACAAAAACAACAAACGCCCCGTATAGCCTGCTCAAAAGCTTTTCAATCGAAGCGCCCTGCTATTATTGACAAAAGTGCTCAAAAGCCAGTCTTTCTTCATTCCATGCTCGTCCAAAGGCATTGAACACAACAGCAAACATCATTATTCCTGAAGAAAAAAATAATAATTCTTATTTGAAAAATAAGAAAAAAAAAAAAACCTTTATTATGGCAATATCCTTTTCCATGTTCCAATTTTTTCTTCTCCTCCATATTCTTCTTCTGCCAAACATTCATCTGATTGAAATTTTTTGAAAACACACTTCTGTCTTCAAAACTCATGAGCGTTGATTGATAAATCAAACAAGTTCAAACGTTCTTTTTCTCTTGCCTTAGCCTTGCCATTAATCGAAGCACATCCCAGAATTGAAAACATGCTCTGTGACTGTATTTCCCCGTTCCATGCATTTGGAATCAGATCTTCAAAAAAATTCTTCTTGACCATCCGTCCATCTGCCAGTCCTTTCTTTCTGTCCAATCTTTCCTTCTATGCTTCTTCCCTTGCCAGAACAGCTGAAACAAAAAAACAAGCACAGCATTTCCATTAAACTGCTCCCCAAAAAGGCGAATAAAAACCCATGCATTTCATGATGCAAATGAAGTCTGCTGCCTCTCTCATCCTCATCCTCATCCCCATCCCCATCCCCATCCCCATCCCCATCCCCATCCCCATCCCCATTCTCATATTCAGATTCAGATTCAGAGAGAATTTCCTCTGTTCTTCTCATTCTGCTGTTTCTGCTCAATTCTCTGCCTCTCAAACACCGAGCAGCAAGGCGTGTGCCTCAAGTGAAAAGACAAGATAAACAAAAAATAAAATAACCTCCCTTCTTTCCAAGCATCGCAAAAAGAGCAGAAGATAAAAGATTCCAAAAATTTAAAAAAATAATAAATAATTATTGAAAAAATATCAAGAAGGACAAACATTGGATTTCCGGCCTTGCCTCAGACTTCAACATTTGGGAAACAGCTGATCCCAACTCTGGCTGTGCTGCTGCGAGAAGGCAAAAAATATACCAATAGAAGAAGAAGATGAATGCGATTGCAAAGCATTCTGCAGGTCCTGATGAAGTTGAAGCAGATCAAAACAAAATGACAATGCCCTTGTTACTTCCTGTTCAATATGCCCCAAACACAGATGATGAGAAAACAACATTGCCCTGTGTTCCTCCATGCAATTTTATCTAAAAAATCAGTCAGACAAACTACTGAGCCAAAACCAAAAGACATCCTTCATATTCTGTGTTGAGGAAAACTGAGTTGTCTTCTTTGATGGTCGATAAAACCTCCACACAGCATCATTCTTTTCTTCTAATTGCAGAAAAGAAGTTGACGATATTTTATGTCGTAATATCGAGCTCCATTCTGATTGCTTTGCAATATTTTCATTCCTTTCATTTGAAAAATATCCTTCCCTCGATATTTCCACCCACTTTCCTTGCCAAAAAAGCTTCTCCTTTGCCTTATGCTCTCAAATTCTATATAATTTTGTGCAGATTTTGTCCTTCACAGAATTCCATCCATAAATCTTCATTCAATAAAACATCAGTTGAATTTGTTTTCACCTCTTGTTCCAAATAAAAATCATATATCTTCCGTAACTTCATTTATTTCCCAATGCCTATATAATAATCTGCTCCATTCTCATCATATTGCTCTCCAAAGCTGAGATTGGCCATTTCAACAATAATTCGGATTCCTGCACTTTGGAGAGGATACAGATGGAAATATCTTCACAACATATAGAACAATATAAATTGCATACATTATATCTTTTTGTGTTATTGATGAAATTGGTGTATTCCCCTTGGCCATCCAATTACCAACAATCAAAGGTCAGAATTCCAAAAATATTGCATTGCCTCGTTTCTTGTTGCCTCCACAGGAAATAATATTTCTAGTTCTACAGGTCATGCTCCCTCACGGATTTCTCATTCTGTGATGGAATATTCCGTTTTTTCAAATCTGATGATCATTGAATCCATTACAAAAAAGACTCAAGTTACAAACCGTTGTTTTTCTTCCTGGATGCAAGTCAAAAAATACCAACAGTAAATAGGATGGCGCGAGCGCAGCTATTTTTGTGATTGCATAACATTGTATTTATTTGCCTGTTTCTTCTGTTCAGGCGTGGGCTCGTTCAATGTGAATGGCGAAATGGCATTTCTTTCTGGCTGCAGTGCATTTCCAAAAATGCAGGCTGCACATTGCACAAATAGATGTTTATGGTCTGCAGACATTATTTTAATGGACTTTTTGTCAATTTCATTTCTTTTTTTTTTATTATTATTTTTCTTTGATTGAATTTTTGATGAATAATTGTTTTGTGGGCTTGAAGATTTCGCGGAGGATGGGCAGAAACAGAAAACCCCTTGGATGTTATGGAGTGGATGTATATTGATGAATTTCAATCCGTTTTTGCGACAGAGCTGCTCAACAGAATGCAGAAAAAGATGGAGAAAAAGAAAATATTCACCAGAAAATTCAGTCGTGATATTGAAGGTTGGTGGATGTAATAAAATAATGAAGAGGATCCTTAATCGTCGCTTTCATTTTTTCTGAGTTGAACAGAAAAGTTGATAGGAATGATTGCTGATGAAACTGAGGAGAAAGAAGAGAAAGAAGGAAAAGCAGGTGACTGATCTTTGCGAATGCCATGATTCTCTGAGTCAAAACTACCCGCCTGGATTGCTTTCGATTTGTGTGCCTTGCCTTGCGAAAGCTTTGCTGAAGAGAGAGCACTATGAGGAGATACAAACAGAAGTGGATATGGCTTTGCTGAGTTTGAGGTGTGTCAATGACATTGGGTTTGAAACATTTTTTTGATTGTTATTTTTGTTATTTTTCAGAAAATAGAGAAAATATGGAATAGACGACAGAAAGAGAAGGATCCCTGAAGGAGCTGGAGGGAATCATGGAGTATCTTCCAGAGCACAACAATCTGGCTGGGCTTGTGAGTTTCGATCAGCTTGGGAGTTTTTGATTAGCCATGTTTATCTGCGATGGATCATTGGAAACAGTCACCTTGAATGAGCCTGATTTTGGGAAGGAGGCAACAAAGGAATTGGATGAGAGGGAGAGAGAGAGAAGAAGAAGAAAGAAGATAATGAGAAAAAGAGATTCTTTTGAAGAGATGGCTGCGAGCATTGGAGTCTTTCTTGTGCTCATGCGCATTGTGGAGCAAGGAATATTCAGAGTATATCATCAGGGTTGCTGGGGCAATTGGAGCAGCGAAGGATAACAAGAGAGGAATGGGGAAGGAATGGATTTGTTTTGTTCTATGGAGCAACAGATGGCAGATTGATAGAAATTGAAGGGTTAATGAAAGACAGAGCCATCGATGGCATTTTGGAAGAGATCGCTCGATCAGAAGTTGGATGCGCTCAGATTGAGGTTTGTTTATCGTTTTTTCAGAGAACTTTGCCAGCAGACTGGAGAACAAGAAGGGAAGGGAAAAGAAAGCGAAAAGGCAAAAAAGGAATAAGAGATAAAGAGAGAAGGGTGGCAGAGCAGAAGGCGGAAGAAGGGAATGAAGAGTCTGCTCTGTGTCTCATTCATCATGATTTGGCGCTTTCTTCTCTTATAATGCAGTAATTATCAATGCATCTATTATTGACAAAATTGCTGATCAAATGAAGCTTTATGCACTTCACTTTCATCGTTTTTGAAGGCTTTGCAGCATTTCTCTTTTTCGGCAAAACAAGCAAAAGCGCAATCACAATTGCTCCTTTTTGTAGATTTCATTCATCTTTGTTATTTTCCATTTTTTTCAATTAATTTTCTTGTTAATCGTGCTTGGAGTTGACTGCCTTGCTCAAAGGCAAACTGCATCCGTTGAGAAGCACTCTGTGTTGGACAAATCCCATCTCGCTTCCATGCAAAAAGAGACAGAAACGGTTTTCGCAGGGGCAATTGCAGTATTGATTCCAATGAACAAACAACAAATAAAGGAACGAGCAATAGGAAAAGTGAAAAAAGAAAAAGGGCAGACAATCAAGCGAGGAAGAAAGGATGAAACAAAGAGAAAGAAATGCAAAAGATTTTCTTTTTTACACAAAAATGGAGTGTTTCGAGAAAATTCAAAAAGCCATCAAAATGAAGTGAAGCAAAAATAAAAAAATAAAAATAAATATATTTAATAAAAAATAAAAAAATCAAATCATATAAAAAATGCTTTTCCAAACAAAGAAAACTGAAAGAAATTGGTAAATAAATCAATTCAAATTGTTTAACAAAGTCATTTTTTTAAAAAAAATAAAAACATGGAAAACACACAAACATGAAAACGATTAAACAGAATTGCAATTTTTTCGAATTTTCGTTTGATCTCATCTTTTTAATTTTTTTCTTTGTGCTGCTGATAAAGATGAAGTTGGAGAAGATAATAATGAAGAGATATGGTATATCAGCTATTTATCCATCTCGATTAGGTCAATCAATATTATCGACTTATGAATATCTAGTGGTTGTTATCATCTTGTATAATAAGTTGAATAGGCAATGATAATAAGATAAAGATCGATGATTATTGCTGATATACTTAGGGGCTTCTAATGATTAGATATTCAGTGATGTTCTATAAAGATGGAGTAATTGATAGGTGTAATCGAGATATATCCATAGCTGATATACCATATCTCCAAGGAGAAGAATTAGCAAAAACATTAACTGGAAGATTAACAAAAGTTATGTTCAAGTTGGTAAATTAGTGGTGAAATTGTGTGTTATCGTTAGTGAATAACATGAGTTCGCAACGAAGTTGTTTAGGAGACTTCGTCTCCGTTGAACATGTGTCGAACATGTGTCGAACATGAGTTGAACATGAGTTGAGCATGTGTTGAACCTGTTTGTGTTATCGTTGATGAAATCGTAAATAAAAATAATTGATTTTGTTTTTTGTTTTATAGTAAATGGGTCGGAAGAAGATATACGCAACTGTGGAAGAAGCGAAAGAGGCTCAACAGAAACAAATTAAACAGTTTCAGGAAAAACGTAAGGAAGAAACTAAGTATTACAACGAACATGTAACTGAGAAACAGAAGAAATTGATTAAGATATTGAGGAGAAAGCTTATCGAAAGTGATGAGTTGTTGGATGAGTTGATGGAAAAAGTTAATAGTTGTTTGCCCGCACCGGGTTGATTGGGAAGTTAATGTGCAAATTGGTGGTATATAACAAGTGGCACACGTTCGTTGTACCGTTGATTGAATCAGACAGTAGTCACGATGACGTTATAGTTGATTGCCAACATCTATATTTTTGCTTGGAAAATGTGTCAATCGGTAGACCGGATACAGAATTGTAGCAATATCGAGATGCTGGGGGAAGGGAAATATTGGGTTAAATCTCCGTGCTGGAAGCGTAAACCGGTAAACCGGTAAACCGGATCTTTTAATTTCATCTGATAAGAGCTGCCAACATGCCATTTCTGCCAACATGAGCAATTTACCCCTAATTTACCATGATTTTGAGGGTTTTTATTTATTTTCGACTGAATCAACATTTTGCCACATTGCCACATGATATCGTTGATGGCACACGCCAGTTATATCGTTGGTGATACACATCAGTTATATTGTCAGTTGTTCCAAACAGATGTTTTGCCTGCACCAGGTCGATGGGGCAGGTCATGTGGGTGATGCTGTGGCTGGGAAATATTGAGTAAAATCTCCGAGCTTTTCACCTGCACTGGATGCACCGGGTGCACCGGGTCAAATATATTCTCCAAAATATGTGGGCAAATAGGCAAACTGGGCAAATCGGAAAAACGTGAAAAAATATAACAGTAACATTTCTGTTTCTATTGATTATCCTCATCGTCAGATACAATATGTTTGTGCGACAGTTTGCACTCAACTTTCAATATTTAATACCAAAAACGTGTTCCAATAATTGAGTTCTGTTTACGTTCACATTCATCTTTCAGTTGCATTTGGAAGTTCCTTTCTTTTATTACAACAGGTTTGCAGAGGAGAGCTTCTGTACAATTCATTCCAACACATAGCTCGTCGTGATGATTACAAATCCACATTTCCAACGGACTTTTTCTTACTTCATTAATATCGATTTTAGCCTCTGTCATCGGCATTAATCTAACGTTAAATGATGAAAGGTCTTTGTTCATCAAATATGTGAGCAAATAATCATAAAACTCTGTCGTAAATGAAGAACATAGCTGTTTGAAATAATCGAAATTGTTCTTGTATTTACCATTTCATGCAAGAACAACATATCTTCGATCGCCTGTTTCAATCTTTACTGGAAATGAGTGGTTTGTCACAAATATAAAATTAGCAACATTCTCAGCGGTTCTTCGAGGTTGATTCTTCTCGTTTATTCTAATAATGTTTTCTGTTATTACAGACTTCAACGCATTGAAATTTGCCAGTCTGTCGTCTCCACAATTTTTCAGTTCATTCAATACAATCAACATTTTGCTTTCAACAACAGAGTTGAAGTTTCCAGTCAATTCTCCAACTTCTGTGACATTTCGACTGGAATAACCAGCGAATAGTTCAGATATAACATCAGTGAATCTGTTTTTCCCAATTCCTTGAATACCTTTCAATATCAATGCTGTTTCATTTTTTATTCCAGGATGTTGAACAATGTTGGCAATCCAGTTAATAACATATTCATATACATCGTTGTTAGAATCAGCAATTACCTCACGAACAAAGTCCAGAAACATTGAGATTGTTTCCATATCGACATGTTCCCGTAAATTGTACTTGAAACCTTGAAATATCGAGAATTCATTAGCTGTATCTTTTGCGTTAAACATTACACCCTGCAATGTCAGTTTCGACAAACAAGACAGTAGAATGTCATATGCTGTTGTTGTTTGATGTTCAGTTTTCCACAGTTTAATCATCTTTAAGTTACGTGTCATATTTGTGTCTGTAACAAATGTTATCCCCCAACGTTTATCGAATATATTGAAATCTTTTTGTATATACATCGCCCCTGTTTCAATAAATCGAATAACTCTCGACAAATCACTGATAACATCATCAGCGTTTTTATATTGTTTTGTCTCAGCTTTTCGTCGAATGTCTGTCATGGAAAACGAATCTGACAAATCTAACAGTTTAACGACATGGATATCGTTTGTCAGTTACGGCAATATCTCGTTTGTGTAATAGTTATTATTCCTAATATTATTCATCTTAACAAACACAAATGGCGATGATCTCAAACATCTGTATCGTTGTTTTGCAGTGTAATAGTTTTCACGAGCCTAAACTGTCAAATTGAAACTGATTTGTGCTCTGTCGTGAGCTAATTCGATATGCTTATTCGATAATGAATTAATTGCTTGAAACAGTGTGAAAAACGTGACTTCTCTGTTGACTGGCATATTTCCCCCATCGTTATGTATGACAAAACACTCCAACACGTTGACAAAAACATTAGCTAATTCGTCACTGATATTGTCATTGTCGTTGTCTAATTTAACAATATTATCTATTTCGTCGGATGTTTTTATATACAGTATCAATGAGAGATCGTTCAATATATCATTAACATTTCGTGTAATTGCTGAGTCAAACGAACCTCTAACAAGCTGATAAACATTTGTCTTTGATCGATGATCCTTACGCACTTTTCTGTTTGGTAATACAATTAATGATCGTTTGCTCTTGTCCAACGATGTCATGATATCTCCATCAAATTCATCGCAAGTGTAACATTTAATCATTCTGTTGGAGTTGGCGTAAAAGTCATCGGTATTTGCATAAATGTGTAATCCCCCAGAAGCTGTTTGAACAACAACATCGTCTTCGTCAAGTTTGTTTAATATGTTTGATCTTATAGATTGTTTGGAATCGTCGTCAAAAGATTTGTTAATGTCAATGTCGATAACAGTTAAATTTGACACTTTGTTTACCAATACTGCTCTTCCAGTAACAACAGAGCCACTGCCTCCATCATGCTTTTGAAAATTGAATAAATCAACAACGTTTGAAACAATTCTTTCATTCAATGATTTTTCTTCCATGCTAATTAGGAGTTGAACCGTTTGGCTGTTGTTACCGATTGTTTCCGTTATGCTGTTGCTCATGGTTGCCAATTTCACAGAAATTAAAAAAACAAAATTTTTTTGAAACAGAATAATTTTTGAAATGAACATTTCGGAGAAAGATGGTGTTGAAGTTAATTTCGAAAATTAACGATAACAGTTAATTTTTACATTAAATATATTTTGCCTATTTGCCCAGTTTGCCTATTTGCCCACATATTTTGGAGAATATATTTGACCCGGTGCACCCGGTGCATCCAGTGCAGGTGAAAAGCTCGGAGATTTTACTCAATATTTCCCAGCCACAGCATCACCCACATGACCTGCCCCATCGACCTGGTGCAGGCAAAACATCTGTTTGGAACAACTGACAATATAACTGATGTGTATCACCAACGATATAACTGGCGTGTGCCATCAACGATATCATGTGGCAATGTGGCAAAATGTTGATTCAGTCGAAAATAAATAAAAACCCTCAAAATCATGGTAAATTAGGGGTAAATTGCTCATGTTGGCAGAAATGGCATGTTGGCAGCTCTTATCAGATGAAATTAAAAGATCCGGTTTACCGGTTTACCGGTTTACGCTTCCAGCACGGAGATTTAACCCAATATTTCCCTTCCCCCAGCATCTCGATATTGCTACAATTCTGTATCCGGTCTACCGATTGACACATTTTCCAAGCAAAAATATAGATGTTGGCAATCAACTATAACGTCATCGTGACTACTGTCTGATTCAATCAACGGTACAACGAACGTGTGCCACTTGTTATATACCACCAATTTGCACATTAACTTCCCAATCAACCCGGTGCGGGCAAACAACTATTAACTTTTTCCATCAACTCATCCAACAACTCATCACTTTCGATAAGCTTTCTCCTCAATATCTTAATCAATTTCTTCTGTTTCTCAGTTACATGTTCGTTGTAATACTTAGTTTCTTCCTTACGTTTTTCCTGAAACTGTTTAATTTGTTTCTGTTGAGCCTCTTTCGCTTCTTCCACAGTTGCGTATATCTTCTTCCGACCCATTTACTATAAAACAAAAAACAAAATCAATTATTTTTATTTACGATTTCATCAACGATAACACAAACAGGTTCAACACATGCTCAACTCATGTTCAACTCATGTTCGACACATGTTCGACACATGTTCAACGGAGACGAAGTCTCCTAAACAACTTCGTTGCGAACTCATGTTATTCACTAACGATAACACACAATTTCACCACTAATTTACCAACTTGAACATAACTTTTGTTAATCTTCCAGTTAATGTTTTTGCTAATTCTTCTCCTTGGAGATATGGTATATCAGCTATGGATATATCTCGATTACACCTATCAATTACTCCATCTTTATAGAACATCACTGAATATCTAATCATTAGAAGCCCCTAAGTATATCAGCAATAATCATCGATCTTTATCTTATTATCATTGCCTATTCAACTTATTATACAAGATGATAACAACCACTAGATATTCATAAGTCGATAATATTGATTGACCTAATCGAGATGGATAAATAGCTGATATACCATATCTCTTTATAATGTTATTGAAAATAATCGAAGTGCACATTCATCTTGATGTCATTTGAACCAAATGAGCGGGAAACAAAAAGGCCAGTCCATAATGCGAGCGTGCTCCAATCGCCTTTTTAGCCTCTTTTCTCCCCTCGAATTCATAACGCATCTCATCTTTCACTCGCTCCATTAACTTCCCCACAATAAAGAAATACCATTTCATTCCTCTTCTATTCTCCATACACTGGACTCAATCAGACAGCAAATTCCGCTGAAACGTTCCAATAACTGACCATGCATCTTAGCTGAATGACTCTCTTTCACCACTTTCTTACCTTTCGACATTCGCTTTTCGCAATCCAACTTCAAATACACCTATTTTCCTCTCTTCTCCCTTCTCGGACACTTTTGCCCACAAGATCCCCCAATATTTCTCTTCCTCCTCCTTCTCCCACATAATGCAAGCAAGTGCTTATTGCAACCCCGCCCACTCGCCTTATGCAATTCAGTAAATGCACTTTGGTTGCTGCATAAACAATACTCCAGGCTGTCAGGTGCAGAACTCAACAATTTGGCTAAACAATAATTCTCCAACCCTGAATGCGCTGAGGATGGACAAAATAACAGATATTTATAAAAGCACACATCAAAGGCAGTTCACGAAAAAATCTAGAATTGCCATTCCAAGAAATGAAAAAAGGCAAGCAAACATTTCGATAAATCTCATACAATAAACAAACATAACCAGAAAATGTGCGCGCAAAGGTGATGATAAAATGGAATGCATCACTTATGCATCGAGAAAGATGAACAAGTGAAGTCTTCAACATATGTCACATCCAGAAAAATCACAATTTCTGTTTTTATTGGTGGTATTGCAAACTGCATAATGATCAATTTTTGATTAAAATTTTCATCAAAACTTTGCGAGTCACTCAAATATCTTCAAATGTATTTATTTTGAAAAACAATTTTTGCTTGTTTTCAATTTATTTAGGAACCAATAAAGTGTTCTTTTTAGACATTTTTTGGTTTTTGTTGGTTCTATTTGAGCTTTGTTTCCTGAAAAATATGTGTGTCTTTTTTTTTTGAAAAATCACATATGGGACAAATTTTTATTATTTTTTGAATTTTGTTCCACTCAATATTTTCTTTTATTCTTCTCAATATTTTAATTTTGCATACTTTTTAACAGTGAATAAAAGATTTTTTTTGCTGTTATTGCAGAAAAAGTTTTGTTCAAATCTATGTTTTTTCACAAATGCAAGAATTTTGTCCCAGATGTTTAATTCTTAATAATATAAAAAAATTTTTCATATCCTAATCAAATTTCTGTTCCTGCTCGCAAATCTTCTTAATAATGAATGTTATAATTTAATCAAGTGATAACTTTCATTTTTGTGTAGTTTCGTGAGTATGAACAAGTATTTGATCAAAACATGGAAATTTTAATTAATTAGAAAATTTAACATTTGTGCCCATTTTTTGAAAGGATAACACCAACATACGAAGATCTTGTTTTATTAATTTTTTTTATTCAAAAAACGTGTAATATCCAAATGTTTTGAATTTTTCCTGTTGACTTTTTAATTTCCGAAATTGTTGTTTTTTGGAAAAGAATAATAATTTTTCATTATTCGCTGAATAAATGTGAATATTTTTGAAATCACAACTTTTTTGGGGGGTCCAAATTTTTCAGATGGTTTTGGTCTTTATCAAGAAGTATTCAATTCTAATAAAAAATGAATAATAATTGTTTCAAAAACCTATGCTTGAAATGAGTGCACAACAAAACTATTTGAAAATTGTGTTTTTAACTTTCAGAATTCAGATGCATATATTCTTAGAGACTTTTTAAACGAAAAGTTTGATAAAAAATCTGTGACTTTGAAAATAATCATCCACAATTTTTGTTGTTAAAAATAAGTTTTTCATATAATAATTAACCGTGAAACTATTGTCACAAAAATTGATGTTTGTTATTTTAGTAACACAGATAAGTCTGATATTCGTTCTGTTTCTATTCAGCGTTCACGTAAAAATAATGAAAAATAAATTTTTAAATCGAATTTTTTGGTTGAAAAATTTGATATGAAAAAAATCACCCAAATGATAATGTTTTCATTTATACCAATGAAAATCATTGACTTTGATTTTTCTTATAATGATTAATTTCACTGTCTTGTATTTTCAAGTTAAGTTGAAGTCAATTGGCTCATCCAGTTGAAATAATGTTTTGATGAAATAAAAATAACGTTTTGGATGATGCAATATGAAGAAGTTTTTTTAAGAAAAAAACCATTTATTTCATGTTAAAAACCAATTTTTATACAATTGTGGAAAAAAAAATGAAATTTGATATGAAAATTCACTTTTGTCTCTCTTCAATTCTTTATCTGTACAAATAAATATTGAAGAAAGAATATTAATGAGAATCAAGTTTGACTTTGTTGTGATTATCACATAAATGTGCATCTTGTATTTTCTTGAAGAAATACGAATTTGTTAATTTTTTATTGGAAGAAAACGAGAATTTTCCAATATTTTGTCACTCTCTATTACAATACCCATATTTCTCGAAAAATAAAAATAATATGTTATTCTTTTTGGAAAGTCACAAATGTTTTGCTTTCAAGTTAAACAAAACTTGATATTTTAGACTGAATTCTTTAAACCGTCCAATCAAAATAAATAAAAATACGAGTTTCAATATGCAGACAAGACCACTTCATTTTTATTGTGTCTTTGAACAGTTTGAAGAGTTTGTTTCAAAATAGATCAAATGATGTTTTGTGTTCCCACTTGTCAATCAAACATTTGCGATGTTTCAAAAAGAATAACATGTTTTTCATTATAAAGCATTCACCACAAACATGTAACGGAACATAATTAACTTGAGAATAGGCTGTTTCATTATTTTTCATATCCGTTTGTTAAAAATAAAAACAATACTTTAATTAAAATTTCTTGAAAGAAAAAGAATGATGTGAAAACAAATCACTCAGTTTCATTTTCTAAAAAAATTTGAAAAATTTTGTGTTTTCCAAAAGAAAGTGATTTGGATGATAATTGAATCATGATACAGCCAACAAGGTTGAAAACCTCTGTTTTAAATTATTTAATTCCTGTTGTATTTTTAATCTGAATTGATTGCATCGCTTGTCCAAATCTTCATTTTTTTTCTCTTTTCATCATCTCTTCGAACCATTTTGACAATCCTCAGAAACAATCAAAAAATTAAGGAAATGAAAATGAAAATCGTCGTTTTAAAAATAATAATAGAGAAAAAATAAAGTCACCTTTTTTTTGTGTTTCAAAATCCTCACATATCAGAACTGACTCTTTTTGATGATTTGAAAATGTTTCTCGAGTTTTACACAAAATTCAATTTCACATTTGACTTGATCCTCTCTGAACAGTTGGAATAAAGAATTTTTCTAAAACAACTGTTTGGATGTGTCTCGATATTTTCTGTTCTTGGCTCCATTTTGGGCTCATTGCAATAATTCTTTCTCATTCTTTTTCACAGATACTTTTTTCAATGAAAATGTTTGAAATGCCCCATTTCCTTGTCCATATCCAATACCCAATTCATATTATCCCTAAAACATTTTATCTCGTCAATTTTAATTTTTGCACACTTATTTATCATCAGAACTACTCAAGAAAAAGAATAATAAGCACAAAATATCTCAAAAATGGCAATACATTTGATTTTTGCAAAAATTGAAAAAAAAAAAAAAAAAAGAAAACTCTTCTAAAATTAATGAACAAATCAAACGCTGCTTCACTCTTATTCTCTTCCAACAATACTTTTCTCCATCCAATAACAAACAAACCCCAAGGCTCACTTCATTTGTTTATCACCGTTCAAGTAAATTCCTCAAAGGCACCTTTAACCTGCCATCTTCCGCTTCATATGCTTCAAACCCCTTTTGCCTGTCAATACGTTTCAGCAGCATTAACATGACAACCAATTGCTCAGATCTAAGTGGAAAGCACTCCTCTTCCCATCGCCATTCAGCACTTCAAGAAACAAAAACGATCATTCATTCTGTGCTTTCCTGGCTCAGGTGCTCAACATCTTCCAAAGCACAGAATGCAGATCCACATGGCCATTGCCTTGAAATGTTTTGTTCAAAATCTTGTGCTGGCAATTAAAAGTGCTCAAACAATAAACATCATCTCAATGATGTTTCCATTGTGAGTCCGATATTTCCAAAGATGATGAATCCTCTTCTTTTCCCAATGACTTAAATCTTTTTTGTTCCAATCTCAATAGTTGTTGTCTCGCTTGTGTGATCCCCTCCCATCAGCGTGACTGACAGGCTCACTTGAATCACGCTCTTTTCAACTGCAACACCAATGGTTCTGCATGCACTTGACTCATCCAATCCACACAACTCTTCTGCGTTTCCTCCACTCACTGCCACAAATCGATTGAGAATCCCTCTCTTCAGCCAATCCTTTTTTGATATTTCGTCATATGTCCAAACATTTGCAATTGCATAATTGTATGCAAAGCAGATCCTCTTCTCATCTGTGTTTGTGGTGTAACATTCATAAAATGGATTTCCTGATTCCAAATACAGATTGTAATAATCAACATATTCAACGTCATGCCCACGTGGATTATTTGCATCCCTGCAGCTGCATTCATGGAAGAACAAAAAATAACAATGAATTCCATCATTTGGTATTGTTTCTCGATTTGGCTGTAATAATAATCCTCCTCCCTCTCTTAATGCTGAACATGAAATAAATTGAATGCTCCTCATTTTGAATTGATTAGGAACATTGTAACAACGCATGCCTCCACCATAATAATTTGTAACCGAACATGAAGTGAAACTGCAGTCAAACACACACGCACTCTCCCCTCCTTCATTTTCTGCTTCAATGCATCCGGTTCCTGAAATATTAAAATTATTAAGATAAAGCCCTCCTCCATAATTAACTGCTTTGCAATCCTGGAACTTGCATCTGCTGATTCGAGCACACAATGAAATCGCATAAATGAATACGCCTCCACCTTCGTGGTACTGTGCGTTGCAAGCATTAAATGAATTATTATCGAAGTTCACTGATCTTATATTTGTGCACAATATCCCCCCGCCATTATAATATGCCATGCAGTCATTAAATGAACAATGAGAAACAGACACAGAGGCAGATGATTGACTGTACATGCAGATGGCCCCTCCGCTCGATATTCCATCAGCATACGAGTCGCTTTCTCCTGTTGTTTTCGATCCACTCCATTCGCACCAAGTGAATGTATTCGTTCCATTTTCTGTTTCGTTTTGTCTCCCTGGAGTCAACTTTCTGTCTGAAGTTCCTTCACAAACAACATTTCTTGTCCGACAACATCCAACGAATGATGTGTTCGAAACAGATAAGGAAGTCAAGGGGCTGTTCAGAGAAGGAACAATCCCGCCATCATATGCATCACAAACAGACGAAAATGAACAACTGTTCATAAAACAAGAGGTTTGGATTGATGCAGTGGTTGGAGGTGAACATGCATCATTTGCTGTTGAGATGTTGAAAAATGTGAGTTTGGAGAGGGATACAAGGGGTATTGAAGGGGATGACAGGAATGGGGCTGATGAGACACAAAAAGAAGAGAATCGTGATTCACTCACCGAAATACTCCCTTCAATACCTTCTCCATATCCATCTCCTTTTCTTCCTCTTCCTCTGCCTCCTTCTCCTCTTTCTCCTCCTTTCTCTTCATCTCCACCCTTCTCCCCTCCATATCCCTTCCCTCCAAACAGCCTTCCCGAGTATATCTCTCCCCCTCTTCTCCATCCTTTCAATGTGATGTTTGTCAACGCCCCAATGCTCCCACTCACATCAAATGCCCCTGCCTCAATATCCTTCCCCATCCCCACAACAAACTTTTCATCCTCTTCCCTTTTTCCCACTCTTCTGCAAATGCTCCTCAAAACATTCTATCTTCAAATTCCTTTTTCCTCCATTTCCTCGCCTTTCATCCGTTTTCAATCTGTTTTCTTATTAATGCCTTCTTCTTCTCAATTATTTCTCAAATTTCTCCTTCTGCCTTATCATCAATTTCTCTTCTCTCTATCTTTTATCGCTTCCCCTCCCCCTTTTCAAAATACCTTTTCCATTTCGCAAATCCCATCTTTTCCACACATTTCATATGTTTCCCTTTGCTCACTCATCTATGCCCATTCCATTTCCTGCCTTCTGCCATCTTCCCGGGATCGCCTCAAAATCCATCTTTCCTCATCCCTCGCGCTTTTAACCAACGAAGATATTCTTCCAAAAAGATCCTAATTTCAAATAAAAATATATATTAGAAAAGTTTGATAAAATGTTATTTCTTTTATTCAAAAAAATTATGTGTTCATGCCTTTGACAATCTCTATTCTTCATTGCTTCTGTTCTTCTTCTTTCTTCTTTCTTCTTCTCTAGATCATTTTTTTCTTTCTGCAAAAGCACCCATTTCCCTCATCTCCATCTTCCATCATTCATTCAACAGCTTTGCTTCTCTTCTGCTTCTCCAAAAAAACATCCTATTTCCATTCTCCTGTTCTGCTTCTTCTCAAATAACTCTTTCAACAAATATCCTTCAAAACGATTTGGTGAAGAAGAAGAAGATAATGACCAAGAAGGGGTGAAAAAATATATAATTTCTTTGTTGAGGAGATGCATTTGAAAATAATGACAGAGAAGAATTCGATGAAGGAAATGAAGTAGATGAAGGGGATGAAGATGAAGAAAACGATGAGACTGAAAGTGTAGAAGAGGATTTAAAGATCTTTAATGTCGGATATTTTCTGTCGAAGATTGCTTCAAAAAAAACCTCGTTCTCTGCTTCAATGGATAACCCTTCGATGATACAATGCCAAAGGCGATTGCAAAATGATTCAAATCCATTTTGCCTGTCATTTGCCTCCAGCTGCTTGTATTACGCCGAACTGCCTGTTTTTCTTGCATTATCGCTCTCAAACCAAGCAATCAAATTTAGTTCCACTACTCTTCTCAGTCCATAAAAATATTGTCTTGTCCTTATCAACCCAAGAAAATCCATTCGTCCAGCAACAACCGCCAATCTCTTGTTTCAGCCACTTGTCTCCATTTTCCATTCAATGCATCCACTCCAATCCCTCCAACAAATTTTCTGAAAATGTCCTCTTCCTCTTTTAAAAAAGGCAGCCTTTTCAGAAAAATTGGTCACACTTCCTTTTTGTATTTGGCATTTTCCGACTCCATGAATTTCTGCTCCATTAAAACTCGTTTTTCGTTGCATTTCGACCCATTGCATATTGCATCAAAAATAACTGTGAAATTTTTCGTTAAAAAATCCTCATGTTTTAATATTTGCTGTTTGTAGGTAATATTGGTGTGATTCCCTGCTATTGTCCTCTTCAAAAAAATAAATTGACTTTTAATATAAAATTGTCCGAATCATGACTTGGGAAGGATACGGATGAAAATATCTTCACATTATATAGAATTATCAGAAATACATATATCCCGTGATATATATAATATTTTCAAAGCATCGGTGCTCCATCCCCTTTCTTGTACAAAAATCGCTTCAAGTCTTTCCAAATTCAACACCAGTCCCAGTCGCACAAGACGCCTTCAAAAACAATAATTCAGCAAATCCACCATAAAATATTATTGTCTGATGCCCTCCCATTTACAAAGGTAGTTTTCAGTTTTTTCTTTTTTTTCAAAATTGTGACGATCGTATGCATAATTGAAGACTGGAATAGACAAATTGTATTTTTCTCGGTACACTCCGAGCACTGAGGCAAAGGCCGGTGGATGTGCAATGACGGCTGTTATTTGCATTACGGCGAGGTGGTTGTGGGTGTTTTGAATTTGAAAGGGATTTGATGTCTGGGTTGTTGGCAAATTCGATAATTGGGATTGTTTTGTGTGTTTTTTTGGGGAGAATTGTGGAGATGAAGGGAGGACAAGAGGAAAGAAAATTTTAGAAGATGAGGATGTTTTGCCTTTTGTTTTCAGCAGGTTGTTAGGATGTGTTTGCTATGTTTTTTTGATTCTTGTGATTTGTTGTGGATAATGTGTATTGCGGGCAGTAACGGTGGGGGCAGTGTTGCACACTGCAAATGAAATGGATGCTAGCAGAAGAGTGTTGGTTGGGGAATTGTGATGTTTTAGAGAGAGAAAGAGAGAAAAATGGAAAATTACATATGAAAAAATGAAATAAATCAATAGAGGAATGAAAGGGAGGAGGGAAAAAGGCGAAGAGGCAACAGAAAGATGAAGGCTGTGGAAGTGTTGGAAATTGGCAGCAGGAGAGGGGAGCAGATGGGATGAGAAGGAAAGAGCAAAGGAAGATGGCAGAAAAATGGGGTGAATGATGGCTGAGAGAGGTGACATCTTGGGGTTTTGGTGTTGCTGCGATGAAGCAAATGGTCAGGGTGTGGGTCGTGTGCTTTGCTGGGGGAGGGAGAGTTGAGCGGAAAGGACAGGGAAGAGGAGGGGAAGGGAAGCGGAAGGGGGCAGTTATCATTTCTGGATGTTGACACATGTTGCGTTTGTGAATTCGATATTTATTTGTTTATTTGTTTATTTGTTTGTTTGTTTATGGTTTTATTTTCAAAGAGATATGTGCTTTTTTGTGAAAATGATTGACAAAAGTGAAGATTGATCTGGCGCAATGAGAGGATAGCACGAAATAGCATTGGAAGCATTGAGAAGTGACAGGGCTGGGAGGTCTGTTTGCGAGGTGAAGAACGGAGGAAAGCAATGCTGAATAGGCTGGGGCTGGCAGGAAAAGAAGAGGAAGGAGAAGAGGAAGATTGCAAAAAGAAAGAGGAACAGTTTATTTATTAATTTTTATTTTTATAAAAATACTTTGTTTTTTAATTTCATCTTTTTTATATTGAAATATATTTATTTTCGTTGTCTGTAATTTTTCTTTATTTTTTCTGTTTTTTTATTGATACCGGAGCCCTTGCATGTGTTCAAAATATATGCGAGAAAATTGAATTTGGAAAGAAGACAGGAAATGACAACAGAAGAAAAAGAGATTCTGTGGAAAACAGTTGACAAATAACATTGGAGTTCCGTATCCATTTGGTGGCACTGAAGAAAAAGATGCTTTTCTCTTATGGATATCCCTTTGAGAAGCAGCGGAAGAGGCGGGAAGAAGGATTTTGAATTTATTAAATATTTTGCCAGATTGCTCCAAGAGGCAGAGGAAGAGAAGACAGCGTCGAAGATAGTATTTTTGTGTGTGAGTTGCACTTCTCCTCTTTTTGCCAATTATTCTCATGAGTCTTCATTCCCCTTGTTTCCTTCTCACAACTCACGTTTTTCAACATCTCAACAGCAAATGACGCATGTTCGCCTTCTACCACTTCCTCATCCCAAACCACATATTTGATGAATAGTTGCTCATTCTCATCAGTTTGTGATACGTATGATGGCGGGATTGTCACTTCCCTCAACAATCCCTTGGCTTCTCTGACTGCTTCAAACACCTCTTTTATTAAATGCTGAAGGACAAGAAATGTTGTTTGTGAAGGAACTTCAGACAGAAAGTTGACTCCAGGGAGACAAAACGAAACAGAAAATGGAACGAATACATTCACTTGGTGCGAATGGAGTGGATCGAGGACAACAGGAGAAAGTGATTCATGGACGGATGGAAAATCGAGTGGAGGGGCCATTTTCATGTACAATCTCAATTCTGGAGAACTTTCAGTTTCGCATTGTCTGTTTAATAATTGTTTTGCGTACAGCCGTGGTGGTGGGATTATATGTCATACAATCAAATCTGTATATATCGAAAATAATGTGTTCAATGCTTGCACAGCACAAAACCATTACGGAGGAGGAATGTATGCTTATTCGATTTTGGAATGTGTTCGGATCGGTGGGTGCGAATTTAAGAATTGCAAAGCTAACAGCGAAGGTGGTGGTTTACGATTGTACAGTTTTAGTGTTTCAGGGTCAGGATGCATTCCAACAGAAAATGGGGAAGGGGAGAGTGCGTGTGTGTTTGACTGCAGTTTCACTTCATGCTCAGTCACAAATACGATTGGTGGAGGGATGTATTGCGTTACCGTTCCTGCGACACAATTCAAAATGAGTACCATTCAGTTTATTTCATGTTTTGCATTATCCAATGGAGGTGGATTATGTTTGCATCCAAATCGAGAAACGGCACCGGATAATAAACTATATTGCTTCTTCTTATTTTTCACGATTGCAAGTGTAGATCTGCATCCACACCATATGGGCACGATGCAATATATTACGATAATAACAATTTGTACTTGGATTCTGGAAATCCATTCTATGAATGCTACACCACAAACACAGATGACAAGAGAATGTGCTATGCACACAATTATGCAAATGCAGGTGCCTGGACATTTGATCAAACATCAAAAAGGATTGGCTGAAGGACAAGACGTTATATGTTTCGGTGAATGGAAATGATAGTTTTGAGTTGTGTGGGGCAAATGAAACATATCCGTGTCTGACAGTGAAGAAGGCGTTTGAGATGTGTGAGGTGCAGATTAGTTTGGCAATCACATTAATGGAAGGGAAGCATCAAAGCGAAGCAACAACTATTGAGATTGGATCAAAGAAGATTTCAGTTATTGGAACAGGAGAGAATTCATCATCTTTGGAAATATCGGACTCACAATGTAAACATCATTGAGATTATGTTTATTGTTTGAGCACTTTTCATTGTTGGTACAAAGTTTTTTGCCTGTTGTGAGCTTTTGTCTTTTGTATTAGAAAAGTGAAATAGAATAGTATTTTGATTAAAAAATCGAAATAGTTTGCTTATGTAATACTTTAAAAGTATTCAATGAAGCTAAAAAGAAAAAGAAAAGGAAAAAATACAAACTTTAACAATGATGAAACAATGTATATATTTGAGTGTTTCAAAAAATCAGGAATGGAAATATGAAATTGTTATGGCTTTTGGTTTAAAATC